>NC_073303.1:120864168-120944168 GCF_027595985.1 Sorex araneus | reverse complement strand
GCACAGGGGTTACTCCTGGCTCTACACTCAGGAATTACTCCTGGTGGTGCTCAGGGGACCATATGGGATGCTGGAAATCGAACCCGGGCCGGCCGCATGCAAAGTAAATGCCCTATCCCCTGGTGCTATTGCTCCAGTCCCTTAACTTTTTTTTTTTCAATGAAGGGCTATGAATACTAACTTTATCTTAGATTGTTAACTTGTCTGCATTGTTAAAAAAGGGGACCAAATATCCTATATTATTATAAGCTTTGTGAAAATACAGAGAAATTATATTCCACCTAAATTAATTTATGAATAAATTGCCTTGATGAATATTCACTATGATAAATATTTACTATGAATAATTCAGGTGGGATCATAAGTATTGTTCTAATGATTGATCATTAGCATTGTACAGAGTCAACTATTGCATGAGAAAAAGAGGAAGAAAATACAAGAAAATGCTCACCTAATATGCAAGAACTTAGCTCAAGCGCATAGCTATACAAAAAGCGTTACTTAGGCCTCCATAAATTAAGGTTTTAATATTGCAAAAGGAATATTTTGACAATAAATTAAATTTATAAAATAAAATAACTGTTATCAGTCTTGGAATTGATGCATTATTTTTTGGATATTACTTTTAATCATGGGTAGATTTTGCACCGTTTCAACTAGCTAATACTTTTCATTAATTTTTTTGACAGACTGGAGCAATAGCACAGCGGATTGGGTGATTGCCTTGCATGTGGCTGACCTGGGTTCAATTCCTCCATCCCTCTCAGAGAGCCTGGCAAGCTACCGAGAGTATCCTGCTCACAAGGGCAGAGCCTGGCAAGCTACCCGTGTCATATTCAATATGCCAAAAACAGTAATAAGTCTCACATTGGAGACACTACTGGTGCCTACTCCAGCAAATAGATTAATAACTGGACCACGGTGCTACCGTACTATTTCTTTGACTCTTCCCTAATCTCATAGGAACAAAGCCTAGGGGGCTGGCAGGAGCTTCCAAGGCCTTGAAGAGAAGAATTTTGAGGATTCTTTCACTCTTCTATACATGTGGATTCTTAACTCTAGGTGTTCTGTGATTGTAATAGCTCGCAATATACTTTTCCTTTAGGGTCTCATGACCTGCTTCCATCCATGATTATCTACCTCTGTAGGAATCTCTTGGCTGTCTAGTATTTTATGTTGTTTCCAAGTCCTGACACCATAAGGAAGTGTGACATCATCTGTGCCAACAGGCTAGAGTGCCAATCTCCATCCAACTGGCAATTTGGATCTTATTTCAACATCTCTTAACTTTCCTCTTGTTGGTCACATCTGCTTTAACATCTGAAGCCAGGTGTTTTCTTATTCATTCAATTCAAATGCTTTTTAGCAAGAAATCTATGTAGTATCAGATGTCTGATCATACTTTTGCAAGAGTCCCAAGGTCTAACTGTGTACACAGGAGTCCACTTTCTAAGAAGGACAAGATGTGGATAGCTTTTCTTATTCACTTTTCTGCTCACCTAAACTTTTTGTTTCAATCCCTGTGTGCAAAAACTGGCTTTGGACATTTTAAAATATTAAACCCCTCATCACTGTATCACTATCATTTCGTTGTTCATAGATTTACTTGAGCAGGCACCAGTAATGTCTCTATTACACTCAGCCCTCAGATTTTAAAGCCTCTTCTTATTCATTTTTCCCAATGATTGGAGGCTTTTTCAGGGTCAGGGGAATGAGACCTATCGTTACTGTTTTTTTGCATATTGAATATGCTACGGGTAACTTGCCAGGCTCTGTCGTGTGGGTGGGATACTCTAGGTAGCTTGCTGGGCTCTCCCAGTGGTATGTATATATCTTTTACTGTATTGGGGATATTAATATGCTATGGGGAGCTTGCAAGTTTCTCCCGTGCAGGCAAGACTCTTGGTAGCTTGTCAGGTTCTCCAAGAGGGAGAACAAGGCTATTAGATATCACGTGGCCTCAAAGCCTGGAGCTTGCTCTTATAGACTCTGGATGTTGGCCATTGGTGGGATTACATGGCGCCGGGGGCAGTTTGTGGGTGTGGCTACCAAGCTACTGGAAAATGGGGGGTCTAGGTGGAGAAAACCCAGTCCCAATCTGAGCAGGCTTGGAGATTCCAGCCCTGGGTCCCGCACACCTAGATTCCTCTCCTGGTCCCTTCATGTGTGAGGCTCGTCCGAACGTGTGGAGAGTGGCCTTGAGCATGACTGTGGCTGGGTTCTGGAGGTCTTCAACTGTCAAGGCTTGTAAAAAACTAAACTCGCCGAGGGGCGAGTACACTCGCGGGCTCTCCAGGCGGCTCTGTCTCACCGCCCATGTTCGGTGCCCCGGAACTGCTGTGTGTGCTGTCGGTCAAGGGCAGGCGACGGAAGAAGTCCAGACTGGTTGCTAGATCAGTTTATTTCATTCTCTCTCTCCGCTTCTCTCCCACTCTTGGTCTCTCTCAGGATCTCTGGATCTGGCTCTCGTGGATCTGGCCCTGTGGATCTGGCCCCCCAACCCACTCTTACAGCCTAGTTAAATCTCCACAGCACGAGGGGGTTGGGGCTTACACATAGGTGTGGTCACCATCAATAGGGTAAGGTCCTTTCCCTTCGGGGATGCTTCTCCTAGGACTTAATTTTCTTTCAGCAGGAGGATCCACCAAAGGGCGGAGTCCCATGAATGTGTTTCTCTTCTCCTCAGCCAGCAAACATATAAGAATTCATAATATTAATTATTTTATATGGACACAATAAGAGATGCATTAAAGCTTATAGAATTGCTCTCCTGGGGCCATCTCAATCTCAGACTACAGTGCTCAGGCCAGATCGGTCTTTCCTATCCCTGGAAGGGTCCCAGTCTCATAATTACTATTGGATCTTGACAGCATTTGTCTATGATCAAGCTCTTAACTTATAGTTAAGAATTAGGCACTTTGGCCAGGCCCATCTCGATGCCAGGGTAGCACATAACTCACCGCTTGCCCTGGATCCTTCCCGTCCCAAGTTGGGGACCCTACTTTGGGGTGCTAGGAACTGAGGGAAACTGAGGCTTAAGTGGAGAAAGCAGATGCCCAGGAGGGAATAATATTCGAGGCCAATTAATTCCCAAGTTATAAAAACATAATATTGTCTTCTTGTGTCTATACAAAACAGACATAGCTTTAAAGTAAATTATTCAAAAGGCACAAGAAGAGGAGAAAGGCAATATTAACTTATATAATGTAAATTCAGTATCCTAGGAAGGTCTGACCTTGCAAATTAGCAGTTAGATTAAGGGAAAGCCGAGGATTAACTGTTTTGGGGAAGAGAGCATGGAGAAGTGATTATAGCTAAATAAAGGGATGGGAGAGATTCGGGAACACCTTGATGGGTGTGCCTGGGGTAAGCCTAAACTCCAGGAAAAACCGGGACAAGCTACTTGTGGCAAGCAGGGAGAGGACACAGTAATGTCATCCTACAAAGGCTCTGCTTGGGCTGGGGAGGGAAAGGCAATACATCTCCTCCGAGGGGCCCTGGTGAAGACAGCCAGGCATGGGGGGCAAGAGACTCTGCGTCGCTCTCTTCCTGGAGCTTGGTCTATAGAATCCCTCATGTGTCATTTTTATAGTGCAACCATATGGGTTGATTACATTATATTTTATAGTTTTTCAATCTTGTATTCATCATAATACTTCTTACGTGGTGGTATAATATTCTTACCCATTAATGGAACTATTTCTCTATTGCTAAATCATAGATTATTCTCTCTAGTTAGTAAGCTAAATACTAAAAGGTTTAAGATACAAATTCTAGTTTCTGATGCCTGATGCATTTTTAGAGAATTACTTAAGCATCTTAAACCTCAATTTCTATATCAGTAATATGAAGAATGGACTAAAAATGAGTCCCTAAGGAATTTAAACGTGCCTATTTCATAGCAAGAGGTATATAGGCTATTAAGGGCTATATCTCCACCTTTCCTATGTAGAAAATGCTCAGTGAAAATCTTGATGTAACTTTTACTTAAAAATATTCTTTTATGATATATTCCACAAATCATATTTGTTCAGTTAAAAGGACAGTTTTGTGATGTTTTCATTATCTAGAGTCAAGTACTCCCTTAAAAGGCTACATTAATATCTAACACTATAGAAATATAGTACTATATTACTTGTAAAATATATGTCAGAATTCTTACCATCATCAGCATGCCATTGAACCATAAGAGTTATTTGTCTTTGATTTGGTTAATAAATGCACAGGGGGCAGGAGCAGTAGCACAGAGGGCAGGGCATATGCCTTGCAGGCTGCTGACCTAGATTCGATTCCCAGCATTCCATATGGTCCCCCAAGCACCGCCAGGACAAATTCCTGAGGGCATGAACCAAGAGTAACTCCTGTGCAATGCAGGGTGTGACCCAGAAAGCAAAAAACGAACAAACAAAAATAAATAAATATGCAGATTTTCTTGGGTTTATTTGTGGGAGGGACACATCCAGCAGTGCTAAGAAATTTCTCCTGACTCTGTGCTCAGAGATCACTTTTGGCAGGGTTCAGGTAATCATTTTGGTATCAGATAATGAGTCTGCATCAGCTGGGTGCATATGCAATTTTCCTATACACTGTACTATGGCTCTAGACCCTACAAATGTGGTTTTTAATGTATGTTTGCTACATCCTTCATTACATTTTTCTCTACTTAGTCCTGTGTTGTCTTTCATAACATTCTAAAGCATTCCATAATTAACACCACCTTTTGTTAATTCAGAAGTAAACCTACAATTCAAGAAACGTGAGATTGGCAAGCTCATCAAATGCAATAGATTTTCTTGGTCTCTTACCACTTAGATAATTGTGAGCTTTCCTCTGATTTGACTGTCCTTACTTATCTATTAAGAAAGACCAGGAAGATTTATGAAAACACAGAAGGTTCTATTTATTATAAACAATGTGAATTATTTACAATATTTGCCACTCTGAATCTAAAATCATTCCAAGTTTAATTTTCATAGTAATAACTGAAAATAATCCTTATAATGGTGATGTTGAAAAAACAGCTATATAGTAGGAAGCACCGGTATAAGTACCAGATATATCAAAACATCTTTGACATTCATTATACCTAGTTCTTTTCTGTTCTAAACAAACTACTTTCAGATGAAACAGTTTTCTCTAAGATGACCTTCAAGCATTCATTTAATTTCACACAAAACAACAAAGCATAATGTAAAACATGAGAGAAAAACCAGTCCATTTTCTGTCTCTTTAAAACTGAAGGCAATTTATTCATGGCAAAATAAAGATGTCTACTTATCACTGGGGCAAAGAAAAATTCCTTCTTCATTGGAATTTTGGTTTTTATTAATATTGGATGAGAAAACCAAAAGTAAAATTCCATCCTTACCTCCTGTTCTGTGAACCTTCAAAAATTTGCCAGCTTAATTACAGGTTGCAGAATTAATTTATTTTTTTAATTTCACCAGGTTTTGATGGCTGGGACAACCAAAGATACAAAGACCAGCAGTATTTTCTCTGGGAAAAAAATGGATTACTAAAAATCACTGTCAATTTTTTTCAAGAAAAACTTAGCGATTCTGAAAATTAACACATATTATGTACAGGCACATAGGAAATTGAGAACATTAGAAGAACTTAGAGCTGACTGAAATTTATTTTATTCATTCACTGGAAGCCAGCTTTAAGTAGAAATAAAAGACACAAGCCAGATCCTTATATCTGCCCTTCTATGATAAGAAGCCAAAGGGAAAGAAAAGAATACTAATGGTGTGCTGCAGGAACATGAAGGAAAGTGAGCCAGTATCTATATAGACACGACCTCCTCCGTGGCTTAGGGTGGAATCACACATAGAGGCAATTCTTCTAGCTACAATGTAGACTTCTTAATTTATTTATCCCTAAACACTGAGCAGTGGACTGGGAAATTGTTGCAGGAAAATCTCAGGACCATTAACTACTCTCCCTGTCCTGTGAGTTTAGTTTCTTTCTTTTATTACAGCAAAGAATTCTAGAGTAGGTTAGAGATAGTGTAGAATAAGCAGTGTCTTAAAAACAGTTCTGTACCTACAAGGGTCAGCATCAGGATATACTATAAAAAATGTCATTGTTTCTAGACAAACTTCTATATTCTTTATATTTATATTTTCTACATTTATTTTTTAAAAGCTTCTATGTTATGTAGAAATGGGGTGAGTTAAGGGATGGAATATGTATGGGACTCAAAGAGACACTTTTGGGGTTGGGGACTACTGAATATCAGAGAACCACCCAGATTTCATCCTTATGTGGTTGTTTTTAAAAGTTGTTGGAGCTGGAGTGATAGTATAGTGGGTAGGGCATTTGCCTTGCATGTGGTCGACCCAGGTTCAATCCCTGACATCTCATATGGTCCCCCAAGCACCACCAGCAGTAATTACTGGGTGCAGATCCAGGAGTAACCCTTCGGCATCACTGGGTGTGACCCCAAAAGCAAAAACACAAAAAAGAATTGTTATGGAAATTGTAAATTTTCATAGTGCAAATTGGTAATAACTTTTTTAGAATTTAAATATATTATAGTGGGCATATTAGAAAGTTGGAAGTTATTCATCAGTTGCTTTCACTTGGTTCTGATTTTATCCCTCATTAAGGTCACTTTCGATGTCCAGTACTTTTTAGAAACATATTAGACTTCTGGACTCAGTGTGCAGGCTTTCACAAAAGGAAAAATCTTGAACAAAAATAGAATCCAATTAAAGATGGAAAAAAGAGGGGGCTGAGTTGACAAACTAAAGAACAGCTTACAACAGTTGATGATCCTGGACAGAAGTATATAAATATTTATTTGATTGAATAATGGGAGGCAGTAGTTCAGCTCTGCCATATCTACTCAAAAGAATATTTTCCCATGAAAAACATTTTCTAAGACCAGGGGCAATTGTATACCTCCTCCCCACTTCATTCTCCTGTTTCAAAAAGGGACAATTCACTTGAAAAAAATTCCTCTTTACCAATAAATAATCCTTCCTGATGACAATATCTTTATTTTCTATTGTGTTATACAAACTAAAGAGAGAAAAGTTATCATCACTAACCAGATATTACTATCCTGATAATACTCTCTAGCTGTAAATAAGGAAGGTTTACCTTCTAGAGATAAAAGTTAACATCTATACATTGTGACAGTAATGGGTACCATCTTTACAGATTTGTAAAGTGAACAGCTTTGGTCCAGAGGAATATAATTTCGTGTAGATTTTTATTTGTATTAAATATTTATTCATATTAAAATTCTTTGAAGTGGAAATATTGTGTTAAGTAACCTAGCAATAAACTTTCTGGTTAAAATGACTTGTTTGATTCCTCATTTAACTAGTCCCATTTAAACAGTATGCTACAGCAACCAATAAAAATTCTTCTGAGCATCTACAATGCTGAATTGATTCTTCTGAGTATTCTGAGAGAAGTTTAATGTTCAGGTTACTACTTGACTGGCTACATTATGAAGATATTTAGAAAAATGTAACTAGAAACATGTCTATATATTTGCATTTGGAATTAGAGACTGGATACAGGTTATCTATTTTTGTTATTACATGTGTATAAGCACACATATAATGAAGGGACATGATACATATTTTATATTTTAAACTCTTAGCACTTGATTGATAAAAGTTGATTCACATCAACTTATTTATATATTCAACTTGTAAAACAGATAGATCACTGTCATCCCACTGCTCATCGATTTGTTTGAGCGGGCACCAGTAACGTCTCTCATTGAGAGACTTATTGTTACTGTTTTTGGCATATCAAATAAGCACAGATAGCTTGGCAGGCTCTGCTGCCCGGACTCGATACTCTCAGTAGCCTGTCAGGCTCTCTGAGTGGGGCAGAGGAATCGAACATGGGTCAACAGCGTGAAAGGCGAAATCCCAACCACTGTGCTATCGCTCCAGCCCAAAACAGATAGATACTAAAAATAATTCTATATATGACTTCTACTCAGATCTTTTTGACAGCCATATCCTCCTGCCCACATACCAAATTTTGCAGGATGGATATGTTGTTCCCAACGTCCTCCCTTCCAAAATCTGACACACCATTTCGTTGGTAAAGATGCGTACAGCACCTGGTCCAGACAAGGTCAGACCTGAACACCTGAAGAATCTGCCACCGGTATTCATCAATACACTGGCTTGGCTCTTTACATACTACCTGTCTGAATGCAAGGTTCTGTCCCAGTGGAAAACCAGTAGGAACGTTCTGTTGTACAAGAAGGGAGAGATCGGCAACTACCGCCCAATCTGCCTGCTGTCTGTTGTCTACAAGTTGTTCACTCATGTTATCCTGAATAGAATAGGCAGAACTAGATGAAGAACAACCATGCGAGCAAGCCGGGTTCCGAAAAGAATTCAGCACAATCGACCATATCCACAATGACCAAACTCATTGAAGTTTTGCTAGAGTTCAGAATGCCGCTCTGTCTAACGTTCATCGACTTAAAGAAAGCCTTCGATTCTGTTGAGACTGAAGCGGTCATCAAAGCCCTAGCCAAACAGGGCGTTCAAACTCAGTATATCAAAATCCTCCATGAGTTGTATTGTGGATTCACCATCAGGATCTCACAATTCTACAAGGAAGTGATCATTGATGTAAAGAGAGGGGTGCGGCAGGGTGATACCATTTCACCAAAACTCTTCAGTGCCACCCTCGAGAACATCATGCGACGACTGGAATGGGAAGGAATGGGAGTGAAGATAGACGGTCGGCAACTACACCACCTCCGCTTCACTGATGACATCATTCTCATAACGCCAAATGTTAGCCAAGTGGCACAAATGCTGGCTGGCTTCGACCACAAGTGTGGGAAGGTTGGATTGCAGCTGAATCTCAACAAGATGATGTTCATGAAAAACAAACTAGTCCCTGACGCTACATTTGCTCTCAGTGGGATGAACAACCCCGAATGCAGCAGCTATGTGTACCTGGGTTGAAAAATCAACATGAGGAACGATTTGCGCCAGAACTGCACAGGAGGAAGAGAGCAGCATGGAATGCCTTCAAGAGCATCGAAGAAGTGGTTAAGAGGACGAGGGACCTCTGACTGCAGGCACATCTTTTCGATTCCACCATTCTTCCTGCACTATCATACGCCTCAGAGACCTGGGCCCTACACAAACAGGATGAGAATGCTGTTAGGGTATCCTAAAGAGGAATTGAAAGAGCTATGCTGGGAATATCATGTCTCACTCAAGTGAGAGAAGGAATCCGGAGTTCTGACCTCCGTTGATGGTCAAGAATCAGGGACGTTGTCTTGTTTGCCAAGGCATCAAAAATCAGATGGGCCGTTCATGTAATGAGATTCAGAGAGGACTGCTGTACTAGAGCTGTTACCGACTGGATTCTACAGGACGTCAGAAGACTGCGTGGCCGCCCACCAACTAGATGGTCAGATTTCTTCGTCAAATCCCTAAATGTACGATTTGAGGCTCTTTCTGTTCCTGGAGCAAGCAGATATCATTGGGCTACACTAGCAGGCGACAGGGACAAATGGCGATGTTACTGATGCCCACTCGAGCAAATCGAAGATCAATGGGACGACAAGTGACACAAGTGATGTCTATATATGCTTTTATTCTTCACATCAATGATTAATATAGCTACTGTATCTATTTTATTATGTATTTTATTTATATTATTATTATTTGATTTTGGGGGCTACTTGGCAGTGCTCAAGGCTTACTCCTGGTTCTAAGTTTGGGGATCATTTCTGGTAGAATCAGCTACAGAGTGTGGGTTGACCATGTGCAAGACAGTACCTTAACCACTGTACTATCTCTCTGGCCCCACAATTGACATTTACAAGGTAGTAAACACCTTAAAATGAGTGAATTTTTTTCTGACTAAATATCAGTTAAAAACATCAATAAATTAAGTCACCTATTCATTTTTTCATTTTATCTAAAGTTGAAAATATTTAGAGAAAAATGGATGAAATTTTTCCCATATACAATTTTTTAAACTGGGCATAATCTTGATCTCCAAAGGAAATGTTGGTTTGTTTATGATCAAATTTGAAAATTTGAAGGAAAATTTCTTATAGTGCTTATAGTGCAGATAAAGCCTCAAGGAAAATCTCTTCCAATAGGCTAATCTTTCCTATTTCTATGGCATGAAGGAAGTGACTCTCACATTTCTCTTTGGCATCATTTTCCAGATTTGCTTTAAAAATACTGAGAGATTTAAACCTTCAGACAGGGAATATTTTTCCCCCAGCAGCATTTCACTAGTCTATTCCTTTCTAAAGATAGGAAACAAACAAAAGGAGAACCATGGGGATCTATATTTTACAATACCGAAAGAGATGGAAATATTTATTTAGACACAGCATGGTACAAGCAACTTCCTACCTATCATGAAACATGCTCCAACCTAAGCAGGAATGCTGGCCTGTTAGTCAACTTTCCATTCTATTTCTTTTGTTGTCTGCAGACATGAAAGAAGGGATAAACCTCTGAAGACTGAGTATGTTTTCCCAGGCAGTTCTGATGCTTGCCTGCTCATCCCTTCCTCTGAGATGATGCTAAGCGGCCACCTGTAGGTGTGATTGAAGAATGGTCTGTTCAGCTCCCACAGAGATTTCTTGCAGAGCAAGTCAGGTGAACTAGCATCAGGGCAAAGAGGGAGGTTCTTTGGGAACACAGAGAACACAATGGTAGATTGGCCAGAGCTTGAGGAGAAATACCACCAAGGCATTCTGTTTCCAGAACAGAACACAACCATGATTTTTGAGGGACTCAGAACAGGCAGGAAGTGGTTTCTGAGTCCAAGAAGTTGTGTTTTCTAACGAAAGAATCTCCAACTTCTTAAAAAAATTTTTTTTAATTGAATCAGCGTGAGAGGGACTCTTATAAAGCTGTTCATGATTAGTTTTCAGTCATACAGTCTTCCAACACCCATTCTTCCACCAGTCTACATTTCCCAGCTACCAGTGTCCCCAGTGTCCCCCCATCCTCCACCAAGCCTGCCTCTGTGGCAGATGAAGAACCTTCAACTTCTTGACGGTGAGGAGAACATGGAATTCATTTGTCTCTAGGGCCACTTTTGTGAGAGAATGATATCCTTGGTGGGACTCAGATGGCATGCCTGAGCGAGAAGCCGATTATGCTGAGGACTGAGTATGCCTGAGTGCACTGCCTATTGATCTGTGAACAGGACTGCAGGGGAACTAACGATGAATATTGATTGACTGAGTAGAACGCAGAAGAGCTAAGTAGGGAAAGAAATGCAAAACTTTGTCATACCTGTAAGAATTGAGGAAATTTGAAATGCACATCCAGGGTGGGCATTATTTTATTTGCCCCAGGTTGTTTCTATTCTCTATTGGAAAACAGCAGGAATAAATCCCTTTCTGTTTAAAATGCAGCACACAAGAAGTAGAAATGTGCAATGTTAGAAACTTGTGTTTCAGGAACACAGTGTTAACAGCAACATGAAGAAAAATAGGCAATGAACACAGGAAAGGCAAAGAAAGGAAATTCAGATTTGCTTCAGGAGAAAAATCAAACTGTAATCCTTCAGGGGCGTGCACGTGACTCATTTATCACAGCATCTTCTCTTTTCAGAATATCTGGCCAGTTCTGTTTTCTTCAATGCCTGTGAAAGACTCATAACACAGAAAAAAGGAAGCTCCACCACTTATATATTACTGCAATATTAGATATTCTCCAGGAAGCAATTTAAGACGTTTTCTATTACCAAACTTTACATAAGTAAAACTTATGTTTTACTCGGTAAAATGTAAACTATTGATATACTATTAGTAGTATAAAAATACTTGGATTTCTTGAAATGGAGTCTCCTTAACAGCATTTTTAAGTTTTCTCATCATTAGCAATTAAAAATCATTTAGCAACTCTGGATATATTAAATTAAAAATAAATTGAAAAGGTATGCTTAAATACATAAAATAGACAAAAATGATAAATGACATAAATGTTTATATCCTATAATGACAAAAATGTTTCAACTTTACTTACATAAAACAAAATTTAAATTTGTCATGTGAGAAATGTTTAAAACTTGCAAGCACCGAAGCGTTTATTTTTGGCAAAATATATTTCTCTAAATATTCAGAAAATGAGTGACTTTTAAAATGTGAAAAATTGAATTTAGTCACCAGAGGGAGCTATGTGTCATTGATCTTAGTAATATAAAAAGCAGGTGTCTTACTTTTGAAAATTATATATTAATAGAAGCTAAATTTATAAAGTGAGAACATCTAAGTAGAACAACAGTAGAAATAACTCAGATTGGAACAAACTCACTAAATTGACATTCTACCCAATAATACCAAAATCCACATTTTTAAAAATATGTGAACGTAAAACTGTTGCAAAGTTTATTACATTATTGGGCTATTAAATTGGTCTAAAAATTCAAAAAATTCAAGAGATGCAAAACATTTTTTTGATCACAGTGATATGAAATCAATAACATAAATTTCTTAGAAAAATATCCCCAATTATTTTAAAACTAAATAAAAGCCTTCAAAATAATTCACAGCCCAGAAAGAAAACTGCAAAGTGTTCTTAACTGATTAAAAATGAAAAAGCCACATATCAAAATTTATGGGATGCTGATTAAGCCCAGTTTCCACCTTAAGAAGCAAGAAACATTGAAGAGAAAATTAAGCTTCAGCAGAAAAATAGATGACAAAAGTGAGACTTGAAAATCTAAGAAGTAGAAAACGGAAAGTCAGTAGAAAAAGCATGAAATCTAAAGCTGGTTCTTTGATAAAGGATAACTATGCCAGTAGCTTGATTGATTAAATATTAAGGAAAAACAAGAGAGGATACAAAAGACCAAGAATGGGAGCAAAGACATTTTGATAGATTCCTAGGAACTGCTGTGAAGTGATAGTTGGATTCCTACTTTTTCTAACCCAGAGATGAAGAAAAGTATACTTTTATGTGATACTGGGTCTTTCCTGTCTTGAAATTTGTAGGCAGAATTGGAAACATTCCCTTTGCAGTCTCTTTGGCTTTTTTCCATATTTATTCCACTGTATTCTGAATTGTCCCTGTAATTGATCCCTACATTAGATAAAAGCTTCTTCCATTTTGCATTGAACAAAAGATTGAAAATATAAAGATGCAAAAGACTCTAGCTGGTGTGAACCCTAGCACAGAACATGAAAGAAGACAAGCAGCGTTAGCAAGTCCGCTGGGAGAAAACTCCTGTGGACCAGTGTGGTAGCTCACTTGGAAGAAATGACCTGTAAAGAATAGCAGGAAGGAGTCACTAGATCTTTCTTCGTTATTATTATTTTATTTTTTGAATTCAGGTTTTCAGATGTCACTTGCCTGTTCTTTCTTTTTCTTAATTTAATTTAATTTAATCAATTTTTAAATTTATTTATTTATTTTTGTTTTTGGGTCACACCCGGTGATGCGCAGGAGTTATTCCTGGTTCATGCACTCAGGAATTACTCCTGGTGGTGCTTGGGGGACCATATAGGATGTTGGGAATCGAACCTGGATCAGCTACGTGCAAGGCAAACGCCCTACCCACTGTGCTATTGCTCCAGCCCCCCAATCAATTTATTTTTAATGAATCACTGTGAGATACAGTTACAAAATTCTGTGATTATGTTTTAGTCATACAATAATCAAGTACCCATCCCTCCACCAGTGCCCATTCTCCACCACCAATGTCCCCAGTATCCCTCCTGCCATCCCCTATCCCCCACCCCCGCCATCCCATGACAAGAGCATTCCCTTTTACTCTCTTTTTTTAGGTGTTAAGGTTTGCAATACAGATAGTAAGTAGGCTAGGTCTTTTTCTTAGCTGCAACCTCTAATTTGTTTTACCCCAGATGTCTGTGAGATTGTCTCTTGTAGCATGATTTAGTTGTCTAAATTCCCTCCTTTAGGAACTAAATATTTTTACTTCAATTTGTCTTTGCTTAATTTTTAAAAATACATTTATTAACTGGGATTAGCCCTTTGAATATTTTATATGGACTGCAAAACTTTCCCCAAATGTAACTCAAGTGTTTTATGTTCCCGATCATGAGTTGTTCACTTACTCAAGGAAATATTCCCACAAATTTTAAATTCATAATTATCTACATTTTCTTCTAACATTTCATTATATGTATATAACACAGTGGGAATATATAACACATCTGGAATATATTTTTATGTATGATAAGAGATATCTACTTTTGTTTTCTTCTAGTTTAAACGCCAGTAATGTTTCTACTTTTATCAAATAAATCATCATATTTCATGTGTAATTAAAATGCTAACTTTGCCATGCACTGTGTTAAATATACATTTAAAAATACATATTAAAACTCTGTTCTACAAGTGTTTTTTTATTCCAGTATTGATAAATTTATAGTGAATTTCCAGTGTGCTAATATTTATTAAATACCTATTAATTTGTGCTTTTCTTTTCTTTTTCTTTTTTGGTTATTGTTTGTTTGGAGGCAACATCTGGTAGCACTCAGGACTTATATCTGGCTCAGTGCTCAGGGACCCTATGTAGTGCTGGGGATTTGAGGCAGGGTCAACCACATGCAAGGCAAGTGCCTTACTTCCTTTTCTCTCTTCAGGCCCACTTTCTTGCTACTGTTGTTTGTTCATTTGGGGGCCATAGTCAGAGGTGTTCAGAGCTCACTCCTGTCTCTTTGTTCAGGGATCACTCCTGGTGGTGCCCTATAATTATAGACCCAGGAAGTCTAAAATGAATATACAAAATTAGTGAGGGATCAGAACGATAGCTCAAAATTGTAGACCGCACTTTTGTGCATTGTTTTTCTATGCTCAAGACACTGAG
The DNA here is from genome assembly GCF_027595985.1 of Sorex araneus. Lineage (NCBI taxonomy): Eukaryota > Metazoa > Chordata > Mammalia > Eulipotyphla > Soricidae > Sorex > Sorex araneus. Next base: position 120,929,360 of record NC_073303.1, on the reverse strand, counting down.
TTCAACCCCTGACACTATATGGCTCTCCAGCCTTGCCAGGCCTGAACCTTGAAACGTCAGGACCACACTGCCAGGCTCAGTATTGCCAGAAATGGCCCCTTGGACCAGAGGATTGCTGGGGTCGGGGGAGCACAAGCCAAGAAACATCCACAAAAGCTTATAGGCACAGAAACTGTAAGAGGAAGGCAACTCTCTTCTCCCAGTACTACAAACCAAGACGCTTAGAAGTTTACACTTACTTGTTAGCACAGCCCTGTTTCAACTGCTCACGACCTGAAATTCAAACTCTCTTTGCTTGAAAGAGGTGCTCTCAAGCAGTGCTCAAGAGGTCCAAGGACTCCACCTGTGATTCTCCACCAGCAGGCTTATGGTTCAGTCCAAGGGCACAATGATACTTTGCTGTGCTGGCCCTATGCTTCCTAGAAAAGCCTCCCCACCCAACTCCATTGTGCTGGGGGCCTCGAGCGCTGTAGCCAGCAGTGCTCAGGCACCATTATGCACTGCTCAGAATATAAACCAGTTGTGATGATGCTGCACTCTCTCTAGGCCCTGAACTTCAAACTCTTTTTTATTTAACATGTCTTGGAGAAAACTTTGGAGTTTTTCCAATCAGATTTTATCCCTTATAGCAAGAACTGAAATTCTTATTTAATTCACAGTGGTTTCTTTGAAACACTCATATTTCAAGAAGACAAAGAAAAGTCAATGACAAATTGTTAAGAGTGATATGAGTCAAACTCAAAACTCTGTACCTCTTGCTCATTGAATACTGATGATTAACCAACAAAGTCAGTGTTCATTGAAATCTTTGAGTGGATGACTAAACATTGATGAGTTTCATTGATTTTTGTTGCATGAAATTTTATTTTGTTTCTTTTATATATTTACACATTAAAATGAAGGTTCAGAAAAAAAAAGACTATGATCCTGGAGGGCTATTAATCACTTTTGGCACCCAGCAGCTTCTTACAGAAATGCATCTAGACTGTGAACTGAGCTACAACCCCAGGCTGCCCGGGGAGGGGAAGGTTTTTTTTTTTTTCTCTCCTGGCCTCTTCTTTCTATGGGAGTGGCAGCGGCAGCAGTGGCAACAGCGGCGCCCACGTGGGAGTCGCCATGTTCCAGACCCCATTAACTAGAGGTACGAGATTGCAGTGACGTGGCGCAGAAGATCTTGGGAAGGGGGGGGTGTTACCGGTGCGCTCCCCGCCCAGATGAGAAGCGGAGCAGCCACACACACAAAACGGTTCCTCTGCTCCTTAAAGACTATGATCCTGGAGGGCTACTAATCACTTTTGGCCCTTAGCGGCTTCTTACAGAAATGCATCTAGACTGTGAACTGAGCTACAACCCCAGACCGCCCAGGGAGGGGAAAGGTTTTTCTCTCTCTACCTTGTCTTTCGGTGACTTCTGGCAGAAATCTCTCTGGACTCAATTACTAAAACATCGGAAATCCAAAACCATGAAAGCGGCCACGCGAGCTCATATATTCTTCACTCTCAGCAATGGAAAACAAATTATCAAATGATGCCTTTTCAGCAGGTTTGATTGTTGGGGAGAAATTCTAAATAATAATAGTGAGTCCTCTGTTGAAATATTGAATGTACTCAAAGTATAGAGAGAGTAAAGTGAAGATGATTAGCCACTCAGGTTGGGGGAGGTGAGTGGGAGGGGGTTATATCAGGGTTCTTGGTGGTGGAACATGTGCACTGGAGAAGGGATGGGGGTTTGATCATTATATGACTGAGACTTAAACCTGAAAGCTTTGTAACTTTTTTCACGGTGATTCAATAAAATAAAAATAAATAAATAAATAAATAAATAAATGGGAAAAAACCTAAAATGCAGGTTCATTGGGGAGGAACTACAGTAAACCAAAATCCTACTAAAGTAAACTTTTATTTATCTATATATTCTAATATTTTATTTATACTTTAAAAATATTTAGTTAGGCAAATAGGATGCCATCATGGTAAATGCCAAAGAATGATCTTGTTTTATAGATAGTTGAACAACAACAATCATTATTTTTTGAATTAGCATTATCTTCCTTCTTTACAGTGGTTTTGAAAAGTAGATTTAAATATTTTTATTTTAGAAATGAGGAAAATGCAAATTAGATTACATTACTTGCTGAAGCTTATATTACATAAAGATTCAGTGAATCCAAACCTGAGTTCCTCCACTATATTATAAACCTGCACCTTGTTTCTTGGGATCCAGAGATACAGTTCAAATAATAGAATAAATGTCTTACATTGTGAGGCTTTGAGTAGTAGAATACCAGAAGTAGTCCTGTCTTTCTATACCCCATACCACCAGCTGTGTATCCCACAGTTAATGACAAAAATGTAAGTAAAATTTTTTATTTAAAATAGTTCAACTTGGGGCTGGAGCGATAGCACAGCGGGTAGGGCATTTACCTTGCACGCGGCCGACCCGGGTTCTAATCCCAGCATCCCATATGGTCCCCTGAGCACCGCCAGGGGTAATTCCTGAGTGAAGAGCCAGGAATAACCCCTGTGCATCGTCGGGTGTGACCCAAAAGCCAAAAAAAAAAAAATAGTTCAACTTCCCAAATTATAAATCTCTAATTTGCCTGCAGTTCTTTTTTTCTCTTATCATCTGATCTCTCATACTGCCTATAACTTTTTAAAACAGTCTAATCTGTCTAAAACAAAAAGTTCTCAAATTTTAATAATGGGTGTCATAGGTCATTGAAAAATAGTATAGAAACTTTTGCCCTAAAGGCACCTACACAAAAAATGCATCCAGTCTCAGGGAGTCCAAGGATTTTTCAGAACCCATCTTGAGTCATCTTTGACTCCCTGCTCTGTTAAATATTTTTTCCTTTTTCCTGTTTTGCATCCTCACTCCATGCTTCAGTTTTTCTCCTCTCTCACCTGACTTAGAGCCTAGTACCTCAACTAATTTTCTGGCTCATGTTTCTAACGTATATATCAGCCAAATTCCAAGACAAACTTTCTAAACAGACATCAGAGGAAGCACAGGGCCTGGAGCCAGCTCAGACTGGCTGGCAAGTGCTGCTGATGGTGTATTCTCTTCCCAGCACTGACTCTTGTGACATCAGATTGTAGCTTGAAGTCAATTGTACTGGGAGTATTTACACTATGGAAATTGGCAAGCACTATTAACCTGGCTTTTCCTTTCACATCGAGGTGATGCTGAGGAATATGATACTGCAAGTACTTTCAGATGCTTGTGCTTCCTACTGCCCCAAATTCAAGCACTTTAGCCTGGTAATCTCTATAATCCAGATCCATATTCTATTATTTTCATGGCCACCACAGTGTAATCTCTAGTCACATTAAAGTGCTCACACTTCCTCTTATCAAGAGATTTGCCAGATCTACAGCACATTGTCAGTCCAAATACCAAGGACTCTCCTTCTCGAGTCAAAATCTACTTTTTCAAATAAATCATAAAATATTACTCTTCTTCCAAGTCAACCTTAATACTCCCACTCAAGATCAATTTCCATTTCAATACCAATCCTTTGCCTCGGTCCTATGACATTTAACAATTGCTTAATAAATGGGCATATTCTCTAGGCAACGGCAATATATTTCTGTCCTAAATTTATTGTAAATTCCATCCTGGCAAAGACTATCTTTTCAATTCTCTAGGTTGAATATAGAACTCAATCCCCCATGCTAAGTAAAGAACTGTACTGTAAATGTGATGTGCTAGAAAAGTTTATTGAATTTAATAAAAATTCTCCCCGGTTCCAGTACAATACAATTCAACACCTCATTTCGTTTTTGTTTTTTTTTTATACAGTAGCGATGTTAGAATGAATGCTATACACATGTCTAATGTTCAGCAAGGTTAAAAATGGATATAAACTATTAACAAAATAGAAGATAATGTCTATAGTATGTCACATTTGCCAACAAGGCACAGAAAAGAGTTTTTCTACATACTTAATTTCTTGTTCTGAAAATTAATTTGAAACCTGCCTTTTATAACATCATTTGACTATATTCTACGAACTCTTTTTGAGGATAATTACTGGGAAAAATAGTTTTAGGAACAAGGTTGAGAATGTATGTTTTTTTCCCTAGGTTTAGTGGGTATTAACTGAGTTAGATGTCACATCTTTTCTATGACTCATTCCTCACAACAGTCAGGAAGAATGAATATGTCTATTCCTAAATTCCCAAAGAGGAAAGTAAGGCACGAGAAGACTGTGGTTTGTTCACATTTAGCAGAAAATGTGAATAGCATCTGTACTGGCATAAAGCAACCAGACAGAGTTTTAATTGCTCATCTAACCTCCAGAAAGAGTCACCATCTGTTGAAATTCTGAAGATTAAAATATATAAAACCTGACAGCAAACTGAAAGCACATAATAAACCACAGAATCTCATCACATGTTCTGGAAAAAAAATTCAAGGTACGATGTAATTTATCTGCAAAGAAGAAAAGAATAATATCATTAATTTAAAAAGAGCCCTGAATAGCATTCAAATGAGGACAGAACACAAGATGAAATAGATTTAATCTTTGTAAAAGAATCTACAGTAAAGTTCATCTATATCATTGGAGATGTTTAAAAAATTGATATTTAATAGTGTAATATTTATCTCCATATTGTCACTGTCGTTGTCACCCCATTGCTCATCGGTTTGCTTGAGTGGGCACCAGTGAAGTCTCCACTGTGAGACTTGTCGTTACTGATTTTGGCATATCGAATATGCCACAGGTAGCTTGCCAGGCTCTGCCGTGCAGGTGAGATACTCTCGGTAGCTTGCTGAGCTCTCCGAGAGGGGTGGAGGAATCAAACCTGGGTCGGCTGTGTGCAAGGCAAACACCCTACCCACTGTGCTATCGCCTATTATCTCCAAGCCTATTTATCTCCATATTAAGGTATATTTTACCCCAATACATTTTATTTATTTTGACTATACTTCTATTAGGTTCTAATAGAACACTCATGGTATAAATAGTTCTATTCATTCTAATGTGGATTAGTAAATTTGCATACATATTAGTGATAATAGCCAATGCAAAGTTTACATACTAATTTTAACTGTATAAATTTCTTGGAGTGTAGGTGGGAACTAAAAGGTGACAGGAAAGATCAATTATCTTCAGCTATAGGGTTAACAAGGGATTAATAGATGAGATATAAAGATTTGTGTGACTGTGAAAGTATTGTGATTTTTTAATGTTTGATACATGTCAGTATGCATGATTAAACACTCTCAAAATATCCATCAAAAATGAAACTTAGCCAACTATGGACTTTCGGTGATTGCTATATATATATATCAAAGGAGATTTATTCATTGCAACAAATATACCGCTATCTGAGATAGTTGGCAATGTGTGAAGCTATGAATATGAGAGCTGTGAATGATGATCCATCTATTTTCATCTTAATTTTGTTGTGAATTTAAACTTCTCTAAGATGTGTTTCACTAATGTATTTATATATATATTAAAGCAGTTAATAAAAATATTTGCAACACTTCTAAAAAAAAAAAAAGAATCTACAGTAAAAGACTTGTTATTTGTGATGAAAGAAATGTCCCTCCCACTTCCCCCTTAATCAAGCCTTGCCCTGAAAGACCTCTTCTTATCACTAAGATTAGTTACAATCAAATTATCAAAGGTCAGGTGACTTTTGACAATGGTCAAGGAACCAGTAAATTCACCTTTGGAAGTGTCAAAGTTTTGCAACATATGAGAGGTGAATACATATATATATATGTATATATATATACATACACACACATATGTGTGTGTGTGTGTGTGGTGTGTGTGTATCATCTATCTCAAGGGTTCATTAGGTATTTGAATTGTCCAAGTGTTTATAGTCTACTACTGAAAGCTAGTCAAGGATTAACCTCACCTCAAACCCTTTTTTCACTTCATGAAAGCATGGTTGGTCATACAACAATTGCGTTTGGGGAGGGGCAGGGGGGGGTTCCCACTGGATCCCTGCCTTAACTTTAATTACCACTCAGTAAATATTTTTCAATGTAAAGAGAAAAGAGCAGGCAAGCCTCATTGCCACAGTCTTTCCATTATTAATCCCATGAAGCCTTACAGAGCCCCGTGAAATTAGTGTCACCACTGGCCTTGTTATACTTTGAAGAAAACGAAGGCAACTAAAATTGGAATTTAATCTGCTCAGCATACTAGCTGTTAAATATTCAATCTGAAATTCCAAGTTAGGCAGTAGAAAGTCAGGATCTACATACTTTACCTCAACTCTAAACCTCAGGGGGATACTCATTTTAAACTTTATATGTATACATATGTACATTGATGTATATGTACATCAATGTATATGCACATACCTATATATGTATATACACATATGCACATACACCTATATGTATATATATACTTATATCTATATAAATCTAATGCAGTAGAACTTGCTGCTGATGTTTATTATTTTTTGATCAGCAGTTGGATCAGTTTTGACCAGCAGCGTTCACACATAAACTAGACATGCTCATTTATAACTAGTGATTATAAGATGCCTATGCAGTGACGGACTGGAGTGATAGCACAGCTATTTGGGTGTTTGCCTTGCATACGGCCAACACAGGTTCGATTCCTCTGTCCCTGTCAGAGAGCCCGGCAAGCTACCAAGAGTATTCTACCTCACAGCAGAGTCTGGTAAGCTACCATAGTGTATTTGATATACCAAAACCAGTAACAACAAGTTTCACAATGGAGATGTTACTAGTGCCTGCTGGAGCAAATCGATGAACAGCAGGACAACAGTGCTACAGTGCTACTCAGTGACAGGTGCTGGTGAAAGTTAGTCAGGTCTGACCCAGATCTCCAGAGTTTGGAATCTGCAGAGGCACCTTCCTGAACAGTCAGGCCCTGTAGTGGAGGATTCTAACAAGACGCTTCAGAGCTCCAGGTGGCCACACATACACCCTTGTCACCGATGCATATGCTGAGGGAGGAAGCAAGAGCAGAGGAGCTAAGGCGAAAAAAGCCTGGCAGGCAGAATAATATTGCGCAAAATGGCCGATGTTCTAATTCCAGGGGCCTATTAAGAAGCAAGCTTTTGTGGTACAATGAACTTTGCAGATGTGATTGATTTCAGGAGCATGAGATGGAGAGTAATTGGATTTATTCAGGTACGTCCAACGTTGTAATCAAGGAGCTTACAGGGAAGAGGGAGGCCGGGGAGAAAGGAGGAGATGAAATAGAAGCAGACATCAGGGATGAGATTGTTGGCTTTGGAGATGGAAGAGAGTCGTATGTCAAACCATCAGCGTAGGCGCGAGAGGCTGGAAAAGCCAAGGAAGCAGTTCCTGCCTCGACTCCCGGAGGAAAGCATACACGTCACGTCTGGATTCTAGTTCTATAAACCCATTTCAAGCTTCAGGCTTCCAGAACATAGTAATCTTGTGCTGTTTTCAGCTTATAAAATCTGCTGTAGTGTTTTCCTGAGTCAATAGGAAATTAATACAGGGACCCTTCAGGCCTCATCTGCAGCCTCATCTCTCAGCCCAGCTGGTCATCTTTGGCCTCTTGCACAATGCACAATACTTCCTATCATTTTTCTTCAAAGTATTTCATACTATTTTAACACTATAATCACTGCTTTACTTTTTAAATATCTTTTCACCCCCTTTTGGCGCCGCTGCCGATCGAGCATGATGGAAGAGCCCGGGAGAGCGCCCTTGGACTCCAAGCAGCCCACTGAACTAATTACAGCACGGGAACGGAGACCCTACGCCGGGCTGCGACAGTGGAAGCCGGGCATTCCCCAATTTTTTTAACCTCTCTCTCAACCCCTTCTTCCTGAGCACAGCACAGGTTCCGGGGCTTTCTGAGCGCAAAATGGAGACGCCGAGCCAACTCTCTCTAGGTTTCTCCATCTTATGAGCACCATAAAAGGGTAAAAGTTTGTAGTGATGTTATTTCTGGTTGTACTTTCCCTGGACTTTATACAGAAACCCAAAACCGCGCGGCTGCTGCCACGGCCACGCGACCTAATGTCATCTAAGCATCAGCAATATGTAATGGTTCCTTTTTAACGGGTCGGACTTTGGGGGGAGATCCTAACAAGAATAGTAAGTCTTTCACTGAAATATTGAAGGCAATCAAAGTGGTAGCCATCTCTCTAGACTGAACTAAGCCATATCCCCACGCCGGCTGAGAAGAAATATCCTTCTTTCTCGGGAAGAAACGCGGTGTGGCGTTAACCATAGTATGATGTCCATTAAGCAAACACAGACCTGGTGGTGTGGGAATGGGATATAAGGGAGAAATTATGTACATGGAACAGCAGGACGCTGGTGGAATCTCGAGCCGGAGCCGATACCAGCGCACTACTTTTGGTTCCAGAAACTGCTTGCAGACATTCTACTAGACTATCAGCTAAGCCAGAGCCCCATGACGGCTGATGACGGGAAATAACCATCTTTTTCGGTTTTTTCCCTTTGTCAGGCAGCGTGGCGATTACTAAACAGGCGTGAACTCGGTGGTGCGGGGCAAGGGGGGAAAATAGAAAAGTTATGTAACAAACAGAGGGACTTAATATCTCTACATTCTCAGCAATGGAGAACTATCAAATGCTTCCTTGGCAATAGGACTGTCTTTTTCTTTTTTGGGGGGAAACCCCAGCAACAATAGTGAGTTATGTGTTGAAACATGGAATGTAATCAAGATAAAGCGTAAACGAAGTGAAACTTATCACTTACAAGGGCGGGGACTGGGGGGGGTGGGAGGGGACGGTAGGTATACTGGGGTGGTTGGTGATGGAATATGGGCACTGGTGAAGGGAAGGGTGTTTGAGTATTGTATAACTGACATAATCCTGAGAACTATGTAACCCTCCACATGGTGATTCAATAAAACTTAAAAAAAATAAAAAATAAATTGTACTTGAAATCTTTGAAAAAAAAATAAATATCTTTTCACCATTGAACTATGAGTTTCAACACAAGCCGAAAACAAATATGGTTCCTAGCATAATATCCAATAAATGCTCAATGAATATTTACTGAGTGAGTGAAGAATATAATATGATGGGCCAGAGAAATAGTATAGTGGATCAGGCATATTTCCTTGCATGTGGCTGACATGGGATTGATTCCCAGCATCCCATATGGTCCTCTGAGCCCACCAGGAGTGATCCTTGAGTACAGAGATAGTAGTAAGTCCTGAGTCTGGTTATACCAGTGGGTGTAAACCAACAAATATAGATTATATGCGTGTATACATATAGCATATATATAATTATAACACATGTAATCTAAATTTGTTGAGCCTTGAAATTAACCCATTTTTGGATAAATATCTGAAGGTGGGCCCCTTCACATAAAAAATTAATGTTAAAATTTAATTTTTAATTAAAAAATGATTCTCACAGTATTTGGAGAATAATTGAGAGGTACCAAAATATGAAGCAAAGACAAAAGATTTTCCCTTTCTCATGATGGGACAATCTGAGTCAACAAAGGAAGACAATTAATTTATACAATGGAAAATAATTATTTTCAAGAGGTGTCTTCATGGCAAACAAAAATACACATCCAAAATCAAATATTAATAATTCTGTTAGTTTCTTCATTATTTTCTTAATAATTTAGATTTTTTAAAAAATATATAATCTTTTAGAATTCTAAGGGTATTTTTTTTTTCTTTTTGGGTCACACCCGGCAATGCTCAGGGGTTTCTCCTGGCTCTGTACTCAGGAATTACTCCTGGAGGTGCTCAGGAGACCATATGAGATTCTGGGATTCGAACCCAGGTTGGCTTTGTGCAAGGCAAATGCCTTACCCGCTGTGCTAGCACTCCAGCCCCACTAAAGGTAATTTTAAGCATAAAAGAATATTTTATAGACTTTACTCAAAATCAACTTGATTTTTTTCTTTAGATTTATCTTTGACATTATTGCATATTTTTGTTTAAATCAGCACTAATTTGAAGAAATCAGCCTCCTCTTACTCAATATCAATGAAACCACAATTGTTTGGTTATTCATTTATTTATTATTTGGGCCCAAGCTTGACAATGCTCAGAACTTATTCTTAGCTATGAACTAAGTAATCACTTGGTCAGTTCTTGATCAGTTCTGTGAAACTATATGCTGTTCTGAGAATATAGAATTGTGGTCTATCACGGGCCCCTCTTTACCCCCATTTAACTATCCAGGTCTAAAACCATGAGTTAAAGTTGTATTTTTAGAAAACATATCCAGCTAAATATCTAACTATTAAAATAAATGCTGACTTTTTGATACCTACTATCTCACCATGTTACCATGTGGTTGACATGAAGAAGAGCAAACCTGTCATGAATATATCTCTGAGGCTGGAGCGGTAGTACAGCAGATAAGGCGTTTGCCTTGCTCGAGGCCGATCCGGGTTCAATCCCTAGCATCCCATGTGGTCCTCTGAGTACCTCCAGGAGTAATACCTGAGTGTAGAGCCAGGAATAACCCATGAGCATTGCAAAGTGTGACCCAAAAAAACAAAAGAAAAAAAAATACATCTCTGAAAATAGAGCAGACTGACTTTTCCAGAGAGATAAAACAAAACAGAAGATGAAAATTGCTTTAGTTTACTGTCTTTTAATGTGGGGTTCAAACTGGTGTCAGTCAATTCTGAGTCAAGCATATTTGTTTTAGACAAGATTTTAAGTGGTGACATATACACATGGTCTCTTTTCTCCACTCTTCTATGACAGTGCCAATTTCCAAATTCTCCCAATGGAATTATTTTCCATCATTGGAAGTCAGTTTTTTTTCTTTTTTTTAAAAACTCTTAACACTGTTCACCAGTCTAAAAGATCTTTTCTCTGAATAAAATGTGAAATTTCCATATCTTCTAAGTCATATATGTGTATATATATGACTTGAACTATTGTTACTTTGCTTCATTTTTAACTTTTAAAAAAGTTTTTTTTTAATTGGACTGGCTATTGATTTCACTGGTTTAATTTTTCTCAGTAATAGTGATAGGCAGAATACATATTATAAAATAAATATGAGCATTTTATATAGAGTATAAAACCATGTTTTGTTTTATGTACTATGTTTCTCAAAATATTCCATTGAATTAGTACCTGTATAAATTTAAATTTATTTTTAAAACATTTTTTGGTTTCTATTTTGGGGAGTCATACTCTGTTGCTGAAGACTTGCACCTGGGATGCTCGAGGAACCATATGTGATGCTGGGGATTTAACTTGGGTTGTCCGCATACAAGGCAAGTGACCTATGTACTAGCTCTCTGACCTCTAATTTCAAATTTTTAAATCATTTATTTTAGATGTAAAATGGCAACTTTGAGGTGAAATAAGGGAATATTTTGCTTTCCCAACTATTTATTTCAGGTTAATTTGATCCCATTTATTTACTGACATTTATTGCATATCCACATGATAAATTAATGGACATCAAGTATCCCTTTAACAAACCATTGTACTGTAACCAAGTAATATATAATTCAACAAAATCTCATTATCTTCTGATTGTTATTTTGGTATATGCAGCAGTTCAAACATATTGAACTTAATTTATCTTCATAGATGATTTATTTTAATTGCTAAGAATCAATAGAGTAAATAAGGTAACAATTTAATCTTAAAAGTTAAGAATAATGAACTGTTTTGGGATTTTTGAGAAAAACTGCTTAATTTTAAAACGTTGCTTTGGGGGCAGGAGAGACAGAACTGCTGCTTAGATGCTTGTCTTGCACAAAACCAAGCCATATTTAAACCCTGCTCCCCACACACACACCTTCCGCAGGACCCCACCAGGAGTGATCCCTGAATACAGAATCAGGGGTAAGCCCTGAACACAACTAGGTGTGGCCTAGACACAAGAACAAAATGTTTATTTTATCTTTTTGTCACATATTATTATTATATACATATACTGACACAATGCCCACCAGGAAAGTGTCAAGATCCCTTTAAATATAGCATTTGCATAGATACAGGGAGTTAAGTAAACTTTCCTTCACCATCTATGCCCAAACTATTTGTATGTGTAGTTGTTTAAATATAAGAATGATAAATAGCTATAATAGTATTTATGTTCATAAATCTTGATATATATAAAATATTCATTTATGTGCGCAAAATAGAAATTTAAATTTTCACCTAATATTATATGCATTGTTTCTTCTAACTCAAATTTTCACCGTGAGGGCACATTTCAAATAGCATTAGCCTCAATTTCAACACGTTCAAACACCTGCACTCAATGGGGTAGGTTTTATTCTGAAGTGGTAATATTCGAACAAAAATGACAAGAATAAGCTCTTAATCCTTCACTGTTTGGAGCTGGAGTGATAGCACAGTGGGTAGGGCGTTTGCCTTGCACACAGCCAACCCGGGTTCGAATCCCAGCATCCCATATGGTCCCCTGAGCACCGCCAAGGGTAATTTCTGAGTGCAGAGCCAGGAGTAACTCCTGTGCATAGCTGGGTGTGAGCCAAAAAGCAGAAAAAAAATCCCTCACCGTTCATACTCTCCTCTGGTTTTGAGAGAATCACCGGCATGGACCAACTGAACAGGATTCCTTTCCTTTGGCATGCTATTGGGTCTGCCAACGGACAGCCTCCACAGTGGCCAGAAAACCACAACCCAGCGGGCTTGCCCTGTGTCCTGAGCCGCTCAAAAGCTCCTGCCGCCTCGTCAGACAGATGCTCAAGCGTCACTTCCTGGATCATATGGAAGCTCAATTTCTATTTTTTTCAGAAGAGTCCATATTGTTTTCCAAAAGTGAAAGTGCTGGGCCAGCTGACATTCTCTCTCTCTCTCTCTCTCTCTCTCTCTCTCTCTCTCTCTCTCTCTCTCTCCCTTTTATTGAATCACCTTGAGATAGAGTTACAAAACTTTCATGCTTGAGTTTCAGTTATACAATGATTGAACACCCATGCCTCTGCCTCCAACAGTGCACATTTTCCACTACCAGTGTCCCCAGTTATCCCCTCCCATCCTACCTCCCCTCCCCCCTGCATCTATGGCAGACAATTTCTCCATACTTACTTTCTACTTTGGGGCATTATGGTTTGCAATACAGGTACTGAGAGGCTATCATGTTTGTGGACAAGTTGACTTTCGTACCAACAGTGAAAGAGGGTCTTTTTTTTCCACATCCAGCTAAATATAAATTTTACTCTCTGTGATGTGTGTTGGTCTCATTGGTGTGAGAAGAGATCTCATTGCTAGTTTGGTTTGCATTTCCCTGCTGATCAATGATGCAGAGCATTTATTATGCCTTCGGTCATATGTTAACTCTTTTTGCAGAAGTTTCTTTTTAGCTCCCGCCTAATTTTTTGGTAGGATTGGCTATTACATTCTTGCAAAGTTCTACCAGTGCTTTATATGTTTTGGATTAACCTTTTATAAGATAAGGGATGGAAAAATCTTTTCTCCCAGTCTGTGGGGTTTCTTTATTGTTCCTCATTTTTTTTTTCAATGTGGAATCTTCTTAGTTTAATGTAGACTCATTTGTTTGTCTTTTTTTCCATTTCTTGGCCAATGACATTGATTCCTTGAAAATATCTCTAGAAAGAAAACAAAATAAATATTTTCTTTCTAAAATTACTGCCATTATCTTTGGTCAGTTTACCTTTGAATAACTGTCAATGTCTCTAGTTAGACATGTCTTATACATTTACTTTTGTATTCTACAATCTAAACTCCCCCTAATAACCAAATGGTCTTGAATATAAATCTCTTGGCTTTTCTCCATTACTTGACCATTTTTAATGACTGTTCATTTCTCTGTGGCTAGACCTACCTACCTGCCTATGCCTCTAATTTCATTCTGAAGAAGTTTGTCCTTTCTGTATTGAGTTCCTATTATTCTAAAAGCCTTAAATTTCTGATTTGGTGCCAGTTTAAATCCTCTGTACCAAGCAACCCATTCATGTACCATTCTATCCACCAAGATTTGTTTCCCCTTTCTTCAAAAAACCAATTTGACACATTCTTCATGTCTTACTTTCTTAGGAAAAACACCCTTTCAATGTCCTTCCAGACCCTGAAATTCCTCTTGGTCTTTATCATAATGGTAAAATTTTTGCCTATGTGAAATGGTTTAATTATAATATTTAAGTTTTATTTTCTTTCATATACCTTATTTTACCTTGCTATCTCACCCAGTACCATCTGAGTAAAGTCTTCTAAATCACTATGTAACAATTTTTATGGTTGATATAGTACTTTGTGTTACAGACTAATCCTAATGTATTCAATCATTCCTCTGGTTGATGAATGATTGAATAAATTAGGAGTTGAACAGTAGTTGAACATCAGTCTCATTGCTAGTTTTTAGTGACTCTAAACAATGCTGAAATAAAAAATATTAGAGCTACATATTTTATGTACTGATACTATTATTCCTGGAAGGAGTTGCCAATGACTTGTTATGCAACTTGTACTGTGAAGGATACATGTATGGGCTAGGAATATAGCTCAGTGTAGGGTGCATGCTTCACATGTATGAGGCCATAGATTTTATCTCTAGCACCAAAAGAACAAATAAAAGACACAAGAAAACATGCATTTTAAATTATAGTAGATGTGTGTGGATAACATATTTAAAAGTTCCTCAATATTTTCAAAACCCAAGATATCACATGTGTGAGTTTCTGGATTAATTTCCTAAAAGCAAAAAACCAAAAAGATGCACGAATCTCATATTTCTACAAATAATATATTAAAATTCTATTTCCTCATGTAACAATCAGCAATAAGTATTTACTAATGATAGTAAAATGATATGTCATGGTTATTTTAATCTATATCTCCCTTGTAATCAGTTAAGATAAAAACCATCCTATGATTTTGCTGGTTGGATTTATAATTCTCTATAATTGCCTTCTCACATATAGAATATGTTTTACTTTATTGTTTAGTTTTCTGTTAATTTGTAAAATATAATGCTATATTATAGATTTTTTAGTGCACTGTGTGTTTTATACACTACAATATTTTCCAATCAACATTTATGTATTGATTTTGCTTGTGGTATTTTTTTTCTTAAGCAGGTTACAAATTAAAGCCACCTTCTGTGTCTTGGTCCTACTTAACATGTCTAGTATTTCTTGAAAGATGGTTAATGTTTTTACATTTAACCATTTAACCATCCCATTTAGTGCTAATTCATCTGTAATTAGAGGCAGTTAACTCAACAACAGCAAAAATTCATCTTTTCTCCCATTGGATTATACTATCACATTATAATATAATAAATACATATATTTACTAGGTCTATCTATTAATTTATTTTTCCCCACTCTTTGCCCAATCCTCTGTCTAAAATCTGTTTACATGATTGCAATGATGTTACTTTATAGTATTATAATTGCTGAGAAGACATGATTCGTTATTATATTAATCTTCTAATTCATATATTCTGGCTATTTTTTAGCATCTAACTTATTAGATGCATTTATGTTATTTCACTTAATTTCTGCTTTAAGAAATTTTTGGGCATATAACTGGAACTTCATAAGATTTTAAAGTCAATTTCTTGAGAATATATTTATGATACTGAGTTTCATATATGCCCAACTTTTGATGAATAATTTGTAGCTGGATTTGAATTTTTGTGTTGTAGTTATTTTCCATTAATAATTTATAGGCACTATTTCACTGCGTTTCAATTCATTTGTGGATTAGTTGCCCAGAATTAATCTGATATTTTTTTCTTCAGTAGACTGCATTCATTTCTACATGAATATTTGGAAGTTTGAAAATTTTGCCAATATGTGCTTAGTTGCATACATTTTTGAGTTTTGTCTGCAATTTATTCAATTGTGTTTGCAGCCCTATCTTTTTTATCTCAGAGAAAAATATAGTATTTGTTTGATTATTCCCTCTCTTTCTTCTTTTTTTTTCTCTTCCTGTAATCCCTGTTATTTTTCTTGGAGCTATCCAATAGCTCCCTTCATTTTCTGTTTTATAACTTCATTCTATTTGTACTTCCCTCTGAGCTTTGCTATAGTGCTTAAACTTTATTTTCATGCTGATAATTCAATTTTCCAGAATTACCCTCTCCTTTATTTATATACTGAATCCATAGTGGTGAATAAGCATGTGTTAGTTTAAAAATATGCTCTCATTTTTCTCTTTAATTTGTTTACTTGTCCGATCAGAAATTCAGTTTCACTAGGAATGGCTTCCACAACTGTCTTTCTTGAGATGTCTTTCTCAGGAAGACTCATAGGTCTTCCTGGCTTTTTGTCCCTTAAAATGATCCTCTGTGTGTGTGTGTGTGTGTGTGTGTGTGTGTGTGTGTGTGTGTGTGTGTGTGTGATGTGCTCACAAATGCTCGCCAACACCAAGTTCACTAAGTTCTCAAAATGGTAGAGTATTTGAAAGTAGTGAAGGTAGTATGCCACAACTTCATGGGCAGATGATATGTAAGCAAATTTCTACATGAACATCTGCATCTCTTAGAGGGCCAAGGTCTTACAAAGATCCACTCATTTCAAATTTTCTCTCACACATCCTCCTTATTTCCAGTGCCTGTAGAGATGAAATCCCAAGACTATGTTTTTCACCAGAAGGTCAGCAAAGCTTAGAGTAGCAACATTTGTACACAAATAAATAACCTTATGGCCATTTGTTTCAGTAGCTATAAATAGCTGATATTTAGGTTATGGAAACAGATAGAGTGCCCACAGGTAGCACACTTGTTTTACATGCAGTCTACTAGGGTTTGATCCTCAGCACCCCAGAGGGTCCCCTGAGCCCTGCCAGGAGTGATCCCTCAGTGCAGATCTAGGAGTTAACCCTGGAACCCTGGGTTCCTCCAGTGTGGTCCCAAAACAGCATCAACAAGTTTGTATGTTTTTCTAAATGTTCTTTGTGCTCTAGCAAGATGCAAAGCAAGTATTTTTTATTTCACTATTGTACATCTGAGACCTAGAGGTTATGATAAAATAAAGTCAAATCAAATCAATCAAATAGAGCCTACTTAAATGTTTAGAGAATGAGAGAATTTGGTTGTTTATTATCCTCCACAAAAAATCTTTCAGTTAAATATTCATAACTCTCCCTAAGTACCTTTATGTTTCATACTCCATTTTTATTTCATCTTCAGAAGCACCTTCCAGAACAGACACTTGCCAAGCCTTTACACATTGATTCACCCAGATCCCCTCTCTCTACTTGACTCATCTGTATGACTCAGTGACTTCCCTTGGGCCTATCGAAGATGAGTGAGCGTTTCCTTGCTCAGTCAGCATATGTTCCCCTTGTAAACAGAACGTGTTTGCATTTATCTCAGGAACAATCTCAGTTCCTTTCCCCCATGAAAGTAAATAGCCCTCAGGAAACCATGTAAGTTAGAATTATAAAAGCAACGTAGGACAGTGTTTCTTAAAAATTTATGGAAATGCACAGTGGACAACTTGTTAGTTTAAAATTGTGATTTATTTATGGTTTGTTTATCACATCTGGCAGTGGTTTGGGTACCAAGTATCAAACCAGGCTTCTTCCATGCCAAGTATGTACTCAGTCCATTGAATAATCTTTTGGGCCCCTTATTTATTTTTGTGGTGCTTGAGAGACCCAGGACTTTATTCATGCAACATGTATGTTCTACCCCTGAGTCATATCCCTGGCCCTTATTTTTATTTGGCTTTTTTATATATATAATCACCATGAGAAAAGTTACACAGCTTTCAGGTTTAAGTCTCAGTCATACAATGATCAAATACCTATCCCTTTACCAGTGCACATGTTCGACCACCAAGAACCCCAGTATACCTCCCCTCCCACCCCCCTACCCCCCGTGTGGGTTGCTGATGATTTTCACTGTACTCTCTCTTTACTTTGATTACATTCAGTTTTCAACCGAAAACTCACTATTATTATTTGGAATTTTCCAGCAACAATTAAACCTGCTCAAAAGGCATCATTTGATATTTTGTTTTCCATTGCTAAGAATGAAAAACATCTGAGTTTGCGGCTGCTACTGCGACCACACAGTTTTGGATTTCTGGTATTTTAGTAGTCCCATCACTGCCAGCTCGTACCTCTTTTTAGTGGGCTCTAAAAGATGGCGGTTGCCATGCCACCACTGAAAGGAAAGGCCAAGAGAGAAAAACCTTCCCCCTCCTGGGCAGCATGGGGTCGTAGCTTAGTTCACAGTCTAGAGGCATTTCTGCAAGAAGAAGCTGCTGGGTGCCGAAAGTAGTTATTGGGTCTCTGGGATCATGGTCGCTCAGAAACAGAGGAGCGGTTCATGTGGAGCAGCTGGGGGTCCTGTCTGGGCAGAAAGCTGCGCCAGTACAGCCCCCCCATCCTGAGATCTCCCGCGTGCCCCGTCACTGCCAGGTCGTACTTTTTTTTAGTCAATTTGGCTTTGTTTTTAATTGGAGAAATTGGAGAATTTGGGAACATCAGCTGCTTTTCTAGCCAAGAGCCAGAAGTCTTGGGCTTTCATGGTAGTGGAGTTACAGTAACTTTGAACACTCGAAGCATTAGCATTAAGGCTACTGTAGTCACGTTCCTTCCATAACAATATTGAATACTTAAATGAAAAGAACAGGTGCATACCAAGCATTAAAGAGGCGCTATTGTCTTGACAGAGAACTATTCTTGCTCATCACAGCTACAGTCCAAGGTGAAATGACAGTATGTGCTGCACTATTTTTGTCAGTAAATTTCCACATGCATAAAAGAAGAGAATTTGGAAGATAAGATTCTCTTTCAACTGTCTATGCTCCACTCACACTCCCCACCCCACTGCCTTGCTCCATCTTCCACATCAAGGCTTCTCACACTGTAGGGGGCTTCTTCAAACACTAATGGCCTCACCATATTGCCTGCTAATTAAGTGAAAAATCTCTGGAAGTGAAAGTTGTCATTTATGTTTCTAAGCTCCCTCCAAGGGATTGCAATAAAAACCATGGTGAAGGTCCAGAGGGCTAGGTCAAAGTGCTGTCCCAATGCCAATGTCGTTAGAATTTTTAAAATTAGGAGTATTAAAAATTTGGATAATTTTCAGTATCAGTATTTTCAATATTCCCAAACTACAAGTGAGAGTCTGCAATTTAAAATGTGACAAGGTACAAATTCAAACTTGAGAAGTGCAGAGTTAGACTACCTGGCTTCTCTCATTGACCATGACCTCAGCAGACCTGTGTATGCATCTGCTTAATCTGCTATATGTACTGTACCATCTATTTAACCCAAATGATGTCTTTGGATAGGGACCATTTATAGAATACTGTGCATAAATGAGTAGATGCTATCCTGTTCATCACAGGAATAAGAATCTATGGATCATATGATGGAAGAGCAACAATTCCCATAGTGGTATTAAAAAAGTTTCATTTGGAAAAATCAACAAGTACATCAAAATTCTCTCTTGCATCTTTTCATAAATAGTTGCCAGAAGTTTATAGTACTCAAGATATTATCCAAGTGCTAAAATATAGTTGTCAATAAACTGAACACCCATTTTCACAAGGGCATTATATTCTACACTAAGATTTGGTTTGGTGGATGGCTATATAAAGAAGAGTTAGGGATATAGCAACAATAAAAATCAAAGGAGAAGGAAAGGTAGCAGGAAAAATAGTGACTGGGTACAAAAGAAAATCCATTTTATAAAAGAGTTCTTTTATAAAATGAAAGAGTTCTTTTATAAAAATTTAGAAATGAGGGGAGAAATAAGAGGAATGACAATAAGGAGAGATAACAAAGCTCTGAAATAGCTATAAGATTGTCATGCCCCAGAAGCTGATAGTGGGTCATTATGGTGGGGAATACGACCATTCTCTGCCATCTTAACTAACTTCCTCCCTAGATCATCTTAGAAGAAGAAACAATTCAAAAGCTCACACAGAGAAAGTTTTTGCACCAGGCATAGAAGAAAAGGATCCTTTCCCTGATATTCCAGCCTCTAACAAGACACCCAAGCTCAATTCACCTTCTCCATACTTCTTTGGAAAATCTAATTCCTCAAATGCCCTTCCCGGAAATCCACCTTCTGTTCAGCAGGTAATTAGAAAGCATTCAAGGTTTATTTACCTAAGGCGCCCCCTGGAATCTCCCAACACCCACCTACCTCTTGGAGGACTGAGGGAGTACTGCTCCCGAACTCCATCGCATGACCATCTGTAATGGTGATAGGGTGCGGTGTTGGAGTCATATACATGGGCAATCCTCAGTAGCAATATTATACGTCACAGTACCTCAATACAAAAAGAAAAAGAAGGAAGGAAACTGTCCCTTAAAGAAAAGTCAGCTGCAACTCCTACCTCTACCAATAGACACCTAGACACCTGGTGTGTGATGTCTGGTGCTTTTCATTCCGTGGTTGTTTAAAACTACAATTCCCATCACATCATGGTATAGAGATGTGGTACATGTAATATATCTAAACTACACTTCCTGCTTACAGATACAGTTGACAACCAAACTTAAAAATGTGCCTGTTGGGGCTGGAGTGATAGCACAGCGGGTAGGGCAGTTTCCCTTGCACACGGTCAACAGGGTTCTATTTCCAGCATCCCATATGATCGCTTGAGCACCGCCAGGAGTAATTCCTGAGAGCAAAGCAAGGAATAACCCCTGTGCATTGCCGGGTGTGATCCAAAAAAGCAAAAAAAAAATTGTGCCTGTCATCATGCATACAGTCTTGGGAAGGGTGGCGGGGTGGGGGGGCAGTCAGGGGTGCTGGTGAGGAACTTGGGGATATTGGTGGAGGGAAGTTGACCCTGGTAATAAGATTGGTCTTGAAATGTGGTATGCCTGAAACTCAATCATGAGCAATTCTGGAAATCTTGATGCCTTAACATTAAAAAATTTTAACATGAAAAATAAATAGGCAAATAAAACTTAAGGAAAACAGAAAAAAAAAAAAAACCTCTAGTTCCCCTTTAGATTTACCTTCTAATTCCTACAGACGGAATGTTTTGAACTTCCCACATTTAGTCCTATACCTACTTAATTCCTTCTATGCTGTACAGTAGGGAGGATATGAGAAATTCAATTTGTCTCCTGAATCTTCTCTCTACTTCTAGAATAACACATGCCAATATGTAGCTTGGGGCATGCTTATATGAGTTCCAAGATATCTCACAATATCCTAGTTTGTGACTAGTTTAGCTATGTGACAACCTGTTGTTAAATAAATGTGAGAATAATATCTAGGCAACTCTTAAGAAGTGGACTTACTGTCCTTGTTTCTGACTAGATCGTTCCTAGAGCCGGTGCAGTCACCTTGGTTTAAAATTGGAAGGCATACTTAGTTAGACAGAGAGGGTAGTCAAAGCATTTCGGTCCTAAACCCCAATTCTGGGTCTAACTACATTTACGTTAGATCAAGACTAAGGTAAGGTGTTTGCCTTGCATGCACCCAACCTGGATTCAATCCCTGCTATCTGATATGAACTTCAAGCCCTGCATGAAGTGATCCCTGAGCACAGAGCCAGAAGTTAGCCCTGAGTATAGCAGGTATAGACCTAAAAAACAAACAAACAAAAATCAAAACTAATATATAGATTGGGGGAAGAGCTCAAGTGGCAGAACATATGCTCACTATGTGCAGACTCCTGAGTTTAATCCTCGATACAGCATAACACCTACCCTAGGACCATCAGGAAATAGCCTGTTGTGGCCACTGAGTACCATCAGATGTGACCCTTACATAAAAGTCAAGAACAAATTTATATCATACTTCAATCACTAATATCTTGTGTTATCTGTCATTTGCTGCCAAAAGTAATTCTTGCCAATTTGTTACCTTTGTGCCATACTCCACATCACATGCTTTTTTTTTTAATTTTTTTTTTTTTTTGGTTTTTGAGTCACACCCGGCGATGCACAGGGGTTACTCCTGGCTCTTCACTCAGGAATTACCCCTGGCGGTGCTCAGGGGACCATATGGGATGCTGGGATTAGAACCCGGGTTGGCCGCATGCAAGGCAAAGGCCCTACCCGCTGTGCTATTGCTCCAGCCCATCACATGCTTTTCAAGGTAATGTATTTAGCATCTCAAGAGTTGAATGGTGAAGGCGAGAGAGATAGTGCAGCATTTAGAGCATTTAACGTTCATGCAGCTGACCTGGATTTGATTCCTGAGATTCCATATGCTTCTCTGAAACACTACAGGTATGATGCTTGAGTGCAGAGCCAGGAATGAGCCCTGAACAGCACTGAGTGTGGCCACAAAACAAAAACTGCTTTGTTTTTTATTTTTTGTTTTTGCTTTTAGGCCATAATCTGAGTACTCAGGGCTTTCTCCTGGGTGTGTACTCAGGGATTACTCCTGGCAGGCTCTGGGACCATCATACGTGGTGTTGGGAATTGAGCCCAAGTTAGCTGTATGCAGAGTAAGTGCCCTGCCTACTGTACTTTTATTTCAACTCTCCCAAAACAATTGAACAAACAAACAAAAAAACCCACAAAAATTTAAAATAGTGGTGAGTATCATTTTATTCATTCTACAGAGAGCAAAACAAAGACACTAAAATTTTAATTTTTCACTCTGGTAACAAGGTTGTAGATGGCATTCCAAGCAGGTCTAGCTGTCACAGGAGTCAGGTCTCATCTAGCATACCAATTTCCCTTCTACATAATGTAAGGGACTCTAGGCACTAGGTTCACTGTCTCCTCTTAAAGGCACAGCAGCAGCCTTACTCCACCACAACTCATCTTGGGTTTTTCTCCCATACTGTAGCCTTTTCCAGGGCTTGGACTCTGCTTGCCTTGTCCCTGGTAATACATTATTGCATCGAGCTCCAATTTCAGTCTGGGTCTCTGCTTCATTTCTGTAGTGCCTAGATCTCTACCACAAATTCTTTCTCACTTCAAACGTCGACTGGTCCAGCCTTTCTGGAAAACAATATGGACAGTCCTTCAAAAACTAGAAATTGTGCTTCCATATGATCCCACAATACGACTTCTGGGAATATATCCCGAGGATGCAGAAAAGCATAGTAGAAATGACATCTGTACCTGTATGCTCACTGTAGCACTGTTCACAATTGTCCAAATCTGGAAACAACCCAACCCAACTACCCTAGAACAGATGACTGGTTAAAGAAACGTTGGTACATCTACACAATGGAATAATATGCAGCTGTTAGGAGAGATGAAGTCATGAAATTTGCTTACAAGTGGATAGACATGGAGAATATCATGCTAAGTGAAATGAGTGAGAAAGAAAGTTACAGACATAGAAGGACTGCACTCATTTGTGGAGTATAGAATGAGATCACACATGAGGCTGACACCCAAGGACAATAGATACAAGGGCCAGGAGGATTGCCCCAGAGCTAGAAGCCTGCTTCATGAGCGGATGGGGAGAAGACAGCTGGAATTGAGAAGGGATCACTAAGAAAATGATGGCTTCAGTCGGGATAGGAGATGTGTGCTGAAAGTAGATAACAGACCAAACATAATGACCTCTCATTGTCTGTGTTGCAAGTCATAATGCCCAAAAATAGAGAATATGGGGAATATTATCTGACATGGAGGGAAGAGTGGGGTGGGTATACCGGGGATATTGGTGGTGGGGAATGTGCACTGGTGGAGGGATGGGTGTTTGATCATTGTGAGAGAGTAACCCAAACATGAACGCTTGTAACTATCTCATGGTGATTCAATAATTTTTTTTTTTAAATTCTTTCCCACTACTTCTTCAACTTTCCTCAATTCATGATGAATTTAATGTCCTACTCTTTAAACCCTAGTTCTTGTGACTTGATATCATGAAAAGCAAATTTCTATGACATGGATTATTAACCCTTAGATGTTAGCTTCTAGTCCTCAGCAAGTAGTAGCCTTAGATTGTCCCAATAAGCATAACAATTAAATGTAACAAGATGGGCTACAGAGGGTAGTGATGAAGATTTCAGAACCTAGAATTATGGAGATAATAGAATGTCTGGGGTGCTTGACTGGCATGCACAAAAGCCCTATTTTTTATCTAGCACTGCCTGGTGTCCAAGCACTGCCAAATGTAGCCCTGAATCATGACAACACAACCATAACCATAGGTGGCTTCTTCACAGATTCCAAACACTTCTGGGGACTCAATATTGCATTGCTGGGTCTCGTGGTTGAGTACTTCCAGAAGTGACCACTGCACCCTTGCTCAATATTTTAGAGCCTCACACTGAATCTACTCACGCTCAAACATCAACTTTGGCACTACCTAACTTTGTGGCCTGAGGGTGTTACCTTGCCTGTCCTATATTCAGAATTACCATATGAAATGGAATAACATAATGATAATGACAATAATGAAAATTATTAGAATAATAGTAACAGTACACTCAGAGTTTACAGGAATTAAAAGAGGTTGTTTGACCGCAACAGAGAGAGTGAGCAAATGGGAATGCCCTGCCACAGAGGCAGGGTGGGGTGAAGGGGACAGGGTGGTGGTGGTGGGAGGGATGCTGATACCATTGGTGGTGGAAAATGAGCACTGGTGGAGGGATGGGCACTCGATCATTGTATGACTGAAACATAAGCGTGAAAACCTATAAGTCTGTAACTTTGTCTCACGGTGATTCCCTAATGAAATAATTTTTTAAAAAAATTAAAAATAAAAAAATAAAAGAGATTTTTAGAGTAATGCAGAAAGAGCTGGCATGGTACAAAATCAATGTTAGTAATTATGATCACTTCTTCATCACCAGCATCACTGATTCAAGATAAATCTGCCATAGCCTCCTTTGTCTCCTTTCTGTTGCTAGGCGATACTTCAGCATTTCTTTGTTGACTCTCCAGGCTATCAGTGTATTCACTTGAACTGTTGTAAGTCTTATTTGTCTACATGTCTTTTTTTCTCTAATAGATTGAAAGCCCTTTAAGGAAAAGTAATATGTTTTATTTATTTTTATTTCCTCTAAAATGCAGAATGTACAAAAATAAATCTGTTGAATTAAGACCATAAGGCCAAAATGGCTCATTCTAAAGATAAGAAAATAGAGGCTTACCCAGGTAAATATTATGACTGAGTTAAGAGAGTTAGTTAGTGGTGAAACTGGAGCCCAAACAATGATTTCTAACTATGTTTCTCCCATATTGTTCTACAACCTTGAATTTTTAAAAGCAAGACAAGATGTTATTGTCTTTAAATATTTTCCATGAAGCCATGGAAAATCATATCTGCTCCTTTTGAACCTTATTCATGACTGTAGTCTCTTCTATTTTGTTTTCATGTTGAGCTTCACTATTACTTGTGAAGCTATTAGATGTCACAAGGATGTAATTCTTTTCACCCCTGTAGTATCACATCGAACTGCTAGAACATGGGAGGTAGCAATACATTTTTTCTGGATTTAATCAAAGAGAGTAAGTCCCATCAATAGTTTTCTAAGTGCTCTGTGTACTAGCTAGCATTTTGTATAGAATATAGGGAGAACACTGTCAAATTTTGTTAAAAATTACAAAGACTGCACACACGTAGGGGGAGACGCCATGATGTGTGGTGTTGTTCTGTTGTCCACGGGCACCTGGGGCAGTTCTCTCTGGCTCGAGTTCAGTGCTCTCGAGCTGTTATGTATGGATGGATCAGGATGGCTCCTCCTTGTGCTCTGCTGTGTGTGCCGCTGTGCTCTCTTCTGTCTGTCTCTCTGTCTCTGTCTCTGTAGTCTCTCCTCTGGTCTCTTCCAACCTCTCTCTGTCTCTGCTTCTGTGTCTTCTCTGTTCTTCTCCCATGTCCTTTCGTGTGTCTCCTTCTCTGTCTCTTCTGTCTTCTTCTTCTGTCTCTTGTCAGTGCCCTCGTAGTCTCCTTCAGTCTCAGTTTACATAGCAAATTACATAGGGCAGTAACACAAAGGTGGGTTGAACATTAACAAATCAACAAAGAAGGGTAAGACCATCTCTCAAGGAGATTAACAAAATCTCACAAAGGACATTACTAGGAGATCCACTCAAGGGTGGGGTCCGAACAAGGGTGTGTCAGGGTGTGAGCTAGTAATCTGCTTAAATAGTTATAATAAATTTACTTCTAATATTTCTAGCAATGTCATTCTGTATGAGCACAGTAAGAGATATATCAGACTTAAAGTTTGATTCTTCCTGAGGACATCTCACTATATATTCCAGACCACAGTCCTCAGGCCAGGTCAGTCTTCCTAACCCCAGCAGGGTCCTAATCTCGTTGTTACTTTTGGATCATGCCAACATTTGTCTATGATCATATTCTCAACTTAAAGTTGAGTATTGTGGCACTTTGGCCTGGCCCATTTCGATGCCAGGGTAGCTCACAGCTTGCCCTGGGTCCATTCCATCCCTTGTCGGGACCCTGCTTTTGGGGTGCGAGGAACTAAGGGCAACTGAGTTGAGAAAGCAGATGCCTGGGAGTAAATATTATTGGAGTCAATCGGCTCCCAAGTTACAAAGCATAATATTAACTGTCTTCCTGTGTCCATACATAAAAGATATTGCATCAAGGTAAACTAAGTTCCCTGTGGCAAGGCTAAAAGGACAAACCCCATGTTATCCTACAAAGTTTCACTTAGGATTTTTCTCTCTAACATCATAAGATAAACTCTTCCAAACAAGTTGATCACAGGCACAGCTTATGGAGTCTTTTCGTTGAGAGTGGAGGCCATACCTGGCAGTGCTCAGGCATCACTTCCTGCAGTTCTCATAAAAGCATGAGGTGCCAGAGATTGAACTTGGAGTTTTCACATATGAAAAACATTCTTCAGATCTCTGACCCAATTCCCTGGCTCCCTAATTCTCCATCCCAGGAAACAAATACCACTATCCACCTTTCCCATTGCTTTATAATAATCACTGAAGAAAACTCCAGTTAACCACCACTATGCAAAATTACCCAGCTGAGCTCTGGTAATTTGTGGGGAAAATTATTAGGCACTCTTAATTATGTAGTCTCAAAGCAGTCCACAAACCAAACCATTCAGTTGAATAAGAATCACTATTTAGGGGATAGCATTTAGGAAGTTAAAGATTCTTCAAAGCTTATCTCACACAAAATTCACTGGAGTAGTCTGAAGTGGATTAGGCAACATAAGAGGGGGATTAAATGAAAAGTGAAACCTTTTGTAAAAGTTACCTTTTTGGACTGGAGCGATAGCACAGCGGGTAGGGCGTTTGCCTTGCACGGGGGGCTGACCAGGGTTCAATTCCCCTGTCCCTCTTGGAGGGCTTGGCTACCAAGAGTATCCCACCTGCATGGCAGAGCCTGAAAAGCTACCCATGGCATATTCGATATGCCAAAAACAGTAACAAGAAAACTTCACAATGAAGATGTTACTGGTGCCCACTCAAGCAAATCGATGAACAATGGTACAAGAGTGCTATAGTGCTACCTTTTTAAAAATTACTACCTAAAATATATAATTTTCAACATTTCAATAGCCAAATATGTCATTGATAAATACAAATGCACACTTACCAGAGATGAAAACTTGAATTTTTTCCTAATAAATTACCCTATAAAATTCTGCCAATCTGAACTATCATTGGCATAGAACATTCTCTCTGTTTTCATTGGTTATCTAATCATTCCCATCTTCTAACAGACACATATTTGAAAAGACTCAGTTTAGTTCAGATTTAGCTTGGTACTGCCAAGTCTGATTCAGCGTGAATGTATTCACTTTAAGCCTGAGTGTAGCCAGCAAAGAAGAAAGAGAGGGAGGGAGGGGAGGGAGGAGGGAGGGAGGAGAGAGAGAGAGAGAGAGAGAGAGAGAGAGAGAGAGAGAGAGAGAGAGAGAGAGAGAGAGAGAGGGAGAGAGAAGAGAGGAGAGAGAGAGAGAGAGAGAGGAGAGAGAGAGAGGGAGAGAGAGAGAGAGAGAGAGAGAGGGAGAGAGGAGAGAGAGAGGAGAGAGAGAGAGAGAGGGAGAGAGAGAGAGAGAGAGAGAGAGAGAGGAGAGGGAGAGAGAGAGAGAGAGAGAGAGAGAGAGAGAGGGAGAGAGAGAGAGAACATTTTGGTTCTTGATCCTCTGGTTGCTGAACAGTGCTTGAGTACCTGAGAAATGCCTGTCAGGATGGCGAGGAGAGATGCCAGACAGGAACGGCAGCAGTCAGTGACAAGACAGCACTCCAGATTTTCACTCCCCCATCCTGCAAAACTGAGCTCAGTAACTCATATGTGTGTCAGGAGTTAGTGGCAAGTCAGTCGTAATGACTTAGAGGTATTATGAATTGAAGAGCATAGGGCCTAAATGATAATGTGCCAATATTTCTCACTATCTTTACCTGTGTTTTACGGAAAGTCTTGTCTACTGAACAACTCTGTCTAGGATGATAAAGAATTTATTGCTAAGGGCTGATCAAATAACATGTTGGTGAAATATCGTAATGTCTCAGTCTTTGTACCAAGTATTTTCACACATCAGTTTCCACATAAAATAGCACAACAATGATTAAATATTGATTTTATGCTTATCATATAATATAACAGGTTTTTCTGGTTGTTTTTTTAGAGGATGAGGGGGAAAATCTTGTAGTGCCTGAGGTTTACCCCCTAACTCTGGGCTCAGGAGTCATTCCCAGCAGTTATCAGGGAGACCAGGCGGTGCCAGAGATCAAACTTGTGCCTCCAGTGTGCAAAACAAGTGCTTCAGTCTGTTTATTTCTCTCTCTCCACTCCCAATTCTCAAAGCTTTAAAATAAGATTTAAAAGCAGGATATGCTAGCACATACACAGTATTCATCTTTAGGAGCTATTTTCTCTAATTTTTCCCCAATCTCACAATCAAATTATAAACTAACTGGTATTGACCTTCTCCAGGCTGTTATTTTTACTAAATGAGTATGTTTAGAACATATGCTTTCAACTGAACCATTGTGTATGCAGAGCTATCATTCTGGTGCCATTTTTGAGTATCCTACAGTGGCTGACTCAGTGTCCAGTAGAATGCCGGCTACTCCACTTTGTAGCCTTTCTTACACATAGATGACCATACCTGAGACCAGATGCACGAGAGGAAAAGAGAAGAGTAACCAAAAGCAGTATTAGCCAATTAATAAATTGAGAGATATGGTGAATGATAACACTTCTGCTTTGAACTATTCAAAAATTTTTTTTTCAGTTAAGGGCTACCAATACCATTGATCCTTGGGGTGAGGAGGGCAGTAGGCAGCGGGTGAAATAATGCAATAGTGCAACCCCAAAGTGTCAGAGTTCTCTCTGACACTGTAGTTTCCAGGTGACCAACAGTGTGAGCTAGTTTTTAGCCAAAAACCAAATGCTTTTTCAAAATTCAATATGATACCTCTTTGCTAATCATATTTTTTGAGTATTCTTTGAGGGCATAGAATAGCACATGCCACGATGCCCAAGACTCCTAGTCCAGCTCAGTTATAGAACCTACAAATTCTATGGTAGTACTTAAGTACATTGGAAAACATAAATAAACCCTAGCTAGGTTAAATTCTGATCATCTGACAATTGTGGCCAAATACGTGGAGAACTTGGGAACTTTCCCCCACATTCTTTCTGCCTTCTTCATGTTGAATTCTGAGCACAGGGCTCAACAGAACTGGATGGAGCTGAATCTCTAAGGATTTCCCAGAATAGAACTACCATACCAACCATTTGAGACTTTATTATAATAAAGCTAAACCGATTTGTATCAGTTTTGCAGCATTGTTTTTTTTAAATTGTCATTCATTTCCTCAATCAAACTTGAAGTGAAAACCTAATTAACCATATCAAACACAGCATGGTGGTAGACGAGATGCATTCAGATTTTGACCAGCACAGCAGTGATGCCTACAGATCTAATACAAGACTAGGATCATAAAGAGGAAATTCTACTTTTTATTTTTTGGGTCACACCCAGCAATGTTCAGAGCTTATTCCTAACTCTCTACTCAAGGATGACTCCTGGCGGGCTCAGGGGATCATGTGGGGGTGTGAGGGATCAAACCTGGGCTGACTGTGCAAAGCAAGTGCCCTACCCACTGTATTATTGCTCTGACCCTTGGGAGGGCATTTCTTACGGAAAGTAAAGGCAAGGTTATTTTTACCTGTAATGGTTTACTTACTTAATTATGAAAGGAAGAAGAAACAGAGAAGAAAGAAAGAAAGAAAGAAAGAAAGAAAGAAGAAAGAAAGAAAGAAAGAAAGAAAGAAAGAAAAGAAAGAAAGAAAGAAAGAAGAAGTAAGGAAGGAAGGAAGGAAGGAAGGAAGGAAGGAAGGAAGGAAGGAAGGAAGGGAGGGAGGGAGGGAGGGAGGGAGGGAGGGGAGGGAGGGAGGGAGGGAGGGAGGGAGGGAAGGAAGGAAGGAAGGAAGGAAGAAAAGCTCATTTAGACATATAACACTCCTAAGGGTACAGTGACAATTTTAATCAAAGCTATTTGTGGTGAATTATATCATCTGACTGATTTACAAAGAAATGTCCTTCTAAAATAATGGACGGGTGATTATTTTAGAATTATAAATGATTATACATTTATATTTACATTATATTTATATTTAATAATAATAATTTATATTATAAACGATTATACATTTACAATTATAAATGATTAATTTATAATTGTAATTTTTGTTACAAGATGCCTTGACATTTTGGAACGAAAAAGTTCTCTAGCAGCCCTGGCTTAGAGCTGTTCCTGCCTGCACAATCACTGGCTCATGTACTCATTCATTCATTCATTCACATTCATTCATTCATTCATGTACTTATTCATTCACTCAACCATGTACTCACTCATTCAACCGCTTACTCATCACTCACTCACTCACTCACTCACTCACTCACTCACTCACTCACTCACTCACTCACTCACTCACTCACTCACTCAGGACTGCTATAGAAAACTCACTCCAGAATGTCATCAGCAGAAAATAAACTGAAGGATGGCTAATCATGACCCAGTGAGAATAGTCTGATGGCAGAGACTAGTGAATGCTCTCCAGGGTCAAGGTGAACAGCTTCCAGGTTTCCAATGTGAGTCAAAGCCTTTAATACATTGTGTGTGGTTTACAATATAGATACTGAAAGGTTATTCCGTATATCCTTTAACCTACTTTTAACACTCAGTTTTTGTTCAGCGTAATCATTTCTAGCTATTATTGTCATATTGATCCCTTCTCTATCTAATCTACCCTCTGCCTCCCACACACTTGAAGTTGATACCCAAAGAGGAGTGTGGTGACAGAGAGAGAGAGAGAGAGAGAGAGAGACAGACAGACAGACAGACAGACAGACAGACAGACAGACAGACAGACAGACAGACAGACAGACAGAGACAGAGAGAGACAGAGGCAGAGACACAGAGAGAGAGGGAGATGGAGACAGAGACAGAGATAGAAAGATAGACAGAAAGAGAATAAAAGTGCCTGCCATGGAGGCAGGCTGGAGGGGGTTGGTGATGGAGGAAAACTGGGGACAGTGGTGCTGGGAAATGTTCACTGGTGGAGGGATGGGTGTTGGAACACTGTATGACTGAAACTTAATTATGAACAACTTTGTATGGGTTTAAATCACAGTGATTCAATTAAAAGATCTTTTAAAAAGATGTGTATGTGTGTGGGGGGGGGGTTAGGGATAAAATGTTTTATTGTGCAATGTTTTGTTTGTAAATACTATATACTCTCCAAATAGCATGTAAGGATTTTGGAGATAAGCCATCTGATAATAACAGAACTGGACAAGAGAAAATAATTTGAACTCATTTGCATTCACTGTCAAACCTCGACCATCTCCACAGTCCTCCCAGTGGCTACTCTGAACACCTCAAATCCAGGAGTGATTGATTCCATCTGATATGAATGCCCTTTCTTCCACTCTTTCTCCCCTTAAAGGATTATTTCTTGAAGTATTTGATGCAGCTCTTCTCCCATGGAAATTTCCGTTTTAGCTGGCTTCTCTAGGACCCTACAGTATCATTTCCTTAGACTCCCTTTCATATCCAGATTTTGTCTTTTAATTTCTAGCTTTCCCCCAAACTACAAACTCTTTCCAGTCCATCGCTTCATATTCTTCTTGTTCCCCAGGCTAGCTACCTTCTCCTCTTCCTGTGGAACTTCTTGAAGGAGCTTCTATATTGCCTCTGTTTTCTCTTCCACCTTCCATTGGACTCCTAATATCTGGGGAAGACCTCCCTCTATAATCAATCTTTTGTATTAAAGTTCATTATTGTTGTGACACTTTAAATGGACTTTTCTTAGAACTCATTCTGCTTGACCACTAATGACTTTAGCCACCAGTGACTGTTGGCCTTTTCTCAGACCATGCTATTTCACCTTGTACGGACTTCTGCTGAATCACTCATCCTTTGTTATATCTTTCTTAAAGTGACCTCTCCATCGGCTTTCTTTCAGTCAGCATAATGTCCCTGTTCATTCACCCTCTTTTTCTCTTGATTCTTCTGATTCTGCCTTTCTAGAATGTTTTTATCTGCCCCACACTGAAAAAAGTAAGTGTTCTCAATGTTTATGCCTCAGCATATCTTACTTCTCTTTTTGATCTATGTGCCACCCCATCAGAAAGGCGATATTCATAGTTCTTATAATTAACTTCATGCAAATAATTCACAAACACTCAAGCCTTGAATGTTTAAAATTTTCTAGCACATAAACTCTGTGCATCCTTTCTAAAGGGGTAGAGAGCACTGAAGTTCAAATAGCATTGCCTGTCATCTTACTCTGATTCTTCATGTTTCTGGTCCCCACCACCACCTCTTTATCATTTTGATTTTGGGATAGACAATGATCCATGTCATTTTCTATCCTAAACTAATAGCCTATCCCAAGCTGGGTAATGATTCCCTTAGCTCTAAATCACTTGTATCACTTGTCATCCCATTGATCTTCCAAGTGCTCGAGCGGGCGCCAGTAACATCTCCATTCATCCCTGTCGCATGCTAGTGTAGCCAAATGGGCTTATTTAGCTCTAAATAAATATAAGAATTCTATCAGAAGTTATGGAAATTCCAAAGAATAAGTAAATAAGCCCAAGAATGTGTCTTCACAGTAGAACAGCGCTGCCTTGCATGTGTGAGCCCTGGGTTTGACCCTTAGCTCTACCAAACCAAAGTAAGCAATAGACAAAGATTAGATACAAGCACCCTAAAGCTATTGTCAGTACAACAACTCTAACAAACAAATTCATATGTTCATCCACTTATTTTCATTTTCATGGATGCCTGTTTGAAGGAGGAGTCTTTGTAAACTCACATTTTTAAACTGTCCTTGTAATAGCCTCACAAGAGGTCTCAGTTCTTCCATACTCTGCTCATATCTAAATGTTCCTCCACATTGTTTCCATAGTAACTAGCTCAAAAGGAAACGCAATTCAGATATTTGACTGGTTTAAACCAACAACAACAATAACAAAACCTTCGGGATCTAGTTGCTGCATGCAAAACAAAATCAATATTCTTGCCTAGGATTTAAATCTCAATGCAATTCATTAGTATTCTTAATAAAGATTATTGCATGTGTAAATCCATAAGCATAGTGTAGACGCTAGTGGTCCTAGTTTGTACCTTTATGAGAATCAAATTGAGCCACCAATGATTTAAAATTCTAAAAAAAAGCCAAAAAATGAAAATAGACTTCTTATGATTAATTTTTTTCAGGTCAAGCAGTTGTTATGAATTCCAAAGCTTTTCAAATTTTACATATTTACCTTGAAAAATATTATGAGAAATCAGTTGTATATGCTACAGTAATAGTTTACAAAATACCATCCTTTCTTATTCATCATAATTCCTACATTCTTGAAAAATGTTTTAAAACATTGTGTTTATTAAAGCCTTAAAAATTCCTCCCTAGTTTCCCTGGCTGACGTTTCAATTTTCTTCTCTGACTTCAAACTTAGGGGTTGTTATTTTAAATTAGTTACTGAGATTTTTCATCAAAAGAGTAAAATCAGGAACTGACCCATTTCTGCTGTTTTCCTACTCCTGCCAGTCTTTTGAATTTTGTCACAATCACTCAAACAAAAAGCCCAGGAAATGGGGTAGAAAAAGAAAAAAATCAATTTGAGCTGAGAAAGTACTGTAAAGATACATTTGGAATGTACACATATTAAAACATTGTATCTTCAAATAAAAATAAATGCAGGAATTTATTTTCTAGGGTTACTGGTAACGGAAAGGAGAAGAGGTAGAACATATAAGCAGAGAAGTCTCCTTAGAAAAACTGAGTTGAAACTATAAAAATGAATTAAGATAGAGTTTGATACTGGAGGCAAATGATAGAAGAATTTCCAAACTTAGGTCTAGCTACTGGCATAAATAAGCAAACAAACAAACAAAAACACCAAGAACAATCTGCTTGGTTTCTGGCTTGGACATAGATCCAGTCTTGAAAGGAAGAAATGAAGAGTGAAAGACAGTATTTGGTTATGGAGATCAGTGAAGTACCTGCTGTGTGGGGGTGGGTGTAGGAATGATTGGTGGAAATGTGAGAGCTGATAGCAATAAAAGACAGAAATGGAGAGAGGTATAGAGGTACATATGTGTTCAGGCTTCCTTCCTTCCTTCCTTCCTTCCTTCCTTCCTTCCTTCCTTCCTTCCTTCCTTCCTTCCTTCCTTCCTTCCTCCCTCCCTTCTTTCCTCCCTCCCTCCCTCCCTCCCTTCCTCCCTCCCTCCCTTTCTCCCTCCTTCCCTCCCTCCCTCCCTCCCTCCTTTCCTCCCTCCCTCCCTCCCTCCCTTCCTCCTTTCCTCCCTCCCTCCCTCCCTTCCTTCCTTCCTTCCTCCCTCCCTCCCTCCTCCCTCCCTCCCTCCCTCCTTTCCTTCCTTCCTTCCTTCCTTCCTTCCTTCCTTCCTTCCTTCGTCCCTCCCTCCCTTCATCCCTCCCTCCCTCCCTCCCGCCCTCCCTCCCTCCCTCCCTTCCTTCCGCCCTCCCTCCCTCCCTCCCTTCCTTCCTTCCTTCCTTCCTTCCTTCCTTCCTTCCTTCCTTCCTTCCTTCCTTCCTTCCCTTCTTCCTCCCTCTCTCTCTCTTCCTCCCTCCCTCCCTTTCTTCTTCCCTCCCTTCCTTCCTTCCTTCCTTCCTTCCCTTCTTCCTCCCTCTCTCTCTCTTCCTCCCTCCCTCCCTTTCTTCTTCCCTCCCTCCCTTCCTTCCTTCCTTCCTTCCTTCCTTCCTTCCTTCCTTCCTTCCTTCCTTCCTTCCTTCCTTCCTTCCTTCCTTCCTCCCTCCCTCCTTCCCTCCTTTCCTTCCTTCCTTCCTCCCTCCCTCCTTCCCTCCTTTCCTTCCTTCCTTCCTGCCTTCCTTCCTTCCTCCTTCCTTCCTTCCTTTCTTCTTTCTTTTCCTAAACTTGTTGTGCTCAAAGCTTACTCCTTGTTCTGTATTCATTGATCACTTGTGGTAAGGCTCAGGAGTACCACAAATTGAACCCAGGTTGATCATATACAAGGCAAGTACTTTACTTCCTGTACACTAGTTTTCTCTTACAAAACCATGTTTAATTCACTAAAAATTTTAACCAAATTTTTTAAAACAGAGATCTAAGGATAAATTTTATTAATATTTATTGATGGGACTGGAGAGATAGCACAGCAAGTAGGGTGTTTGCCTTGCATGTGTCTGACCTGGATTCTATTCCTCTGTCCCTCTCGGAGAGTCTGGCAAGCTACTGAGAGTATCTTACCCGCAGGGCAGAGCCTGGCAAGCTACCCATGGCATATTTGATATGCCAAAAACAGTAACAAGAAGTCTCACAATGGAGATATTACTGGTGCCCGCTTGAGCAAATCGAAGAGCAACGGGATGACAGTGATACAGTGATTTATTGAGGGCCTACGATATTTGGGGTATAAAAGTGAACAAAGTGGTGAATTTCTTCTTTAACCTTTTAAAAATTGCATTGTGTTGATAAATAAAGCTTTTGTATTTTTATGCAATATATAACTAGACACTGAAAAAAACTTAATAGCATTTCATTATTCATTTCTAGAAAAAAGTTTTCCTACCACTCATCCAATTTTCTAATCACCCATCTATATTATGTAATGTTCACTCTTCTTCATTCATAATTTTAAATACCCCCCCAAAAAACTGGGACTGATACTCTTTTTCATGTTTCTGAATTATATCCTGTCTTCATAGTCAAGTGTCCTTTCACTCACTTTCTTCATAACCTGAGGAGTCATCCTTATCCTGGTATAACGTTGATGCTGCGATAAGAATATTGAACTAATTGGTGATCCAAAACCTGGGAGCCAATTCTAATTTCTGCTCTAATTGCTTTGTGACATTGGGTATCTTATCTAAGCTCTTGAGGCTCAATTTCTAATCTGTAAATTGAGTAGATTGTACCAGATGCTGTCTGAGATTCCTTCAAGCAAGGAAATGTTGTTATTCTCTAATTCTCAAATATAAATCTTCATTACTGCTCTGTCATTCATGGTCTATTCCTGAAACCCCATAGTCCGTTGGGTATTTTTTATTTGGCTGTCCCCTCACCTAAAATTTATTATGTAAAAACTCAAGTGAATTCAAATTAATTTCTTCCTTGTCAAACTTTCTTTAGATTCAAATCTATAATTCCTTTCAACTATAAAGTTTAAAGATTTGAATTAACAATGCCTATGATTAATGGGCAATAATTAGTAGGAGAATGCCACTTTAATATCATAAGGGAAACTTTCCTCAAAAAGAAACAGTTCATCTTTGGCAGAAGAAATATAATTTGAGGAAATTTCAACAATGGGGTCATTTATAAACAGTTCACAGCTCAATTTTTTTCAATTTCCCCTCTCAAAATCCATATAAATTGATATAACTTTTTGCAACATAGGGAAAATCTTCAGATAATATTTTTGGGTATGTGAGAGCTTTCAAAGAGAATTTCATGAGAAAATGACAGCCCTGCCTCCAGTGAGCAATTGCTATTTCACTTCAAGCAGATTTGGGCAGTCCACTGTGCACTGTGTATTTATTGTTTGCTCCTTGTCCCTGACTCTCTGCCCACCATCTGGAATGGCATCTATGTTTCTTTCTGCTTTAAAAGAAGCAGTACAAGAGGAGTGGCTAAAGAAATTGTGGTACACACACACACACACACACACACACACTAAAATATGATTCATATGGAAAGATGAAACACTTTAGCTTACAGCAACTAAGATGAATCTGGAAATTTTCAGGCTGAGCAAAGTAAATAAAAATAATAAAAATTAATACCAGTATGGAGTATAAAAAAACAGAGTAAGAGAATAAAAACTTGGCCAAATAACAGGCGTTAGAGCTGAGTTTACTCGGTATGAGGTGGGAGTTAGTGGGACCAGGAGACAGTGGTAGAGAAATGCTGGTACTCCAGTGCCGGATGTACTATAACAAAATTATATTCCTAAACATCAGTATGAGGTTTTGAAAATTGCGATGCTTAAATTAACAAGAAATGTTAATATACAATAAATGCAATATACATTGCAACTGAGCTTTAAGAGCATGGGCTCTCTAGTAGGAAAGACCTGAGTTATTCTGCCTTTTATTACCTACAGGATCTCAAGTAAGTTTCTTAAGCTTCTTAATTTTAGTTTCCTCTTGTTAAACTTAGTTTTCCCTCCTTTCCACTGCTACCTTGAGCATTAAAAAATAAATAAATAAAATCAACCTTCTTCTTTTCTAGTTTGGATCCTTTGGCTTTCTTTATCTTGCCGGATTGTGGTTGCTAGGACTTCTATTACTACATTGAATAAAAGTGGAGGCAGATCACCAACTATATTGTAGTCGAAGGCCATGTGGGGGAAGGGAGTTGCGGGCTGAATGAGGGCTAGAGACTGAGCACAGCGGCCACTCAACACCTTTATTGCGGGCCGGGCTGTAGAAGCTAAATAGAGAGAGAGAACAGAAGGGAATGCCCTGCCACAGTGGCAGGGGGGTTGGGGGGGAGATGGGATTGGGGAGGGTGGGAGGGACGCTGAGTTTACGGGTGGTGGAGAATGGGCACTGGTGAAGGGATGGGTTCCCGAACTTTGTATGAGGGAAGTATAAGCACAAAAGTGTATAAATCTGTAACTGTACCCTCACGGTGATTCTCTAATTAAAAATAAATAAATTAAAAAAAAAGAAAAAAAAAGTGGAGGCAGTGGATATCCTTGCCTTGTGCCTGATTTCAAAGGTAATGCTTTCAGTTTTTTACCATAGTCAATGATATTGCTATGAGTGTGTTATGATGGCCATGCCTATCTCAAAGAAGATTCTTTCCAACCCTACTTATTGAGGGGGTTTATTCTGCAAGGAATGATAAAATCACGCAATTGACTGCAGTGTGGGTGGAACTGGAAGATATTATGTTAATCCAAGTAAGTCAGAAGCTTTAAGACCAGGTGTTCTATAATAAGAAAGATCTGAGTTATTCTGCCTCTATGATGATCTCACTTATTTGTGATTAATAGGATTATGGGACAAAAGAATGCAAGGTATAAAAGATGGGATACTAGATTACCCTGATCTCTAGATACCAAACTGTGAAAGATCAGGAAATGAAGAAACTGAGGGGTGGAGGAGTAGAAGAGGCAGGCAGATGGGAGGTAACAGGCTAGGGGCAGTAGACCTCAGACACTTTGCCAGTGAGACCTGTGGCATGTCCATCTATCTGAACCACAAAACAAGTAGAACTGAAAGTATGAGATACAAACTACAACAAAACTTTAAAATATACAGGTCATGGAGGAAAATGGGGAGGGAAACTGGGAACAATGATGGAGGGAAGTTGACACTGGTGATAGGATTGTGTTTATCATTGTGCCTTGAGAAAGAGTTTAAATAGTGCTATTTATGGAAATGTCTGAATTTCTTCACTCATTGTCAGCAATTGGCTGCAACTTGGATGGAACAGAGGAAAATACCAAGTTAAGTGCAATAAGTCAGCAAAGAATACTAGATGATCTCACTTATCTGTAGTACATAGAAAAAACAGGACAAGGAAGGGCAAGGTATCAAAAGCGGGGATAACTAAATTACCCTGAGTCCTAGATTAATAGTGATAAGAACAAGAAATAAAGATATCAAGGGGAAAAGCAAGAAGATGTGGATCGGAGTGTGTAGGGTGCTGGGCCTCTAGAATATCATGATGTAGCGATATATGTATATCTCTAAATCACAGAGCCAACAACTCTGCTAGCAGGAGATCCAAACTCCAAAACTGAAATGAAAAAATGTTGCTGCCACGGAGGAATTCTGGGAATTGGCAGGGAACCTGGGAATTTTGGGGAGGGCTGGTCATTCTGGCATTGGTTTTCAGAATATTGTATGCCTGAAACTGCTATGAACAACTGTGTAAATCAGTGACTTAATTTAAAAAATATTTACTAAAATGAAAATTGAAACATTATTGGCACAAGATGAAGTACTGCACACATTTTGCATGTCATTGATCCATGTTTAATGTTCCAAACAGAAATAAGACTGTGTTATTTGTTTTCCCTTCGCCTTTTTAGAGAGAGAACCTGCAAAGTATGCGCAGGATGGTCCACTGTGAAAGGTGCAGGACATAGGGATGTCATTTCATCCCTACATTTTCCTGGTTTGCCGGTCAACTAGCTACATATCACGTTGCCATCAAAAAAAAGCTAACGCAAGAGTTCACTTTAGAAAAAAAAATCAAACTTTAAGTCATTGATTTTAGACTTATGATTTAGACATTAGATTTGGATCATGACTATTTTAGTCATAGATTTTAGATAACTATTTTCTTTTAATTTTTTTTTTAATTTGGGGGGTCATAGTTGGTAGTGCTCAGGGCTTACTCCTGTAGTCTGATGCTGGTGGCCATGAAGGCTTAGGTCTAGTGACAAGCATGACTCAAATGCAACTTAGTCTGCTTAAATCAGTGGAATTTGTGTCTAGTCCCAGCTCCCTGCTTGGGCAGATGTCTTGAGTTCTTTCCCTCTGCAAGGAGCTTGCAGTGCCCTGGAGACTTTCCTAATCTCAAACTCAGAGCATCTTCCCCGCTCAGGCTGCAGAGGGCCCCCTCCAGGCCTTGCTACTAGACTTCATTGAGAGCCTAAGCCTCTGGCAGCTAGCATGAGACTTAGCCCTGAAGCTCTGCCTAATGCAGACTCTCTGCTGAAATTGCTTGGGTTCTGTGTCTAGTCATTGTACTTTTCTCCATCAGAGATGGTTTTCCCCTCCTTAGTGGGGGAGCTCTCTGGGGTTCTGGAGAACTAAGTGCTCTCAAATATCTGGCCCTTCCTTCTTTGGTTTTATAATCACAAAGCAGCACCCAGGAACTCTTGGCTTTGCTGAGGCAATACCTAGAAATCGATCTTCTCTCTTCCTACAGACTTTGGTGTGCTTGGAAAGATGAGACCATTTCTGATGAGAGGTGGATGAGAATTGCATGAGATGAATATAGCTTTTTTCCTCTGTGTTTTAAGAGGATCTTTCATGATACATTCTATCCCATATTTTATATGCATTAAGCATATCTCTTTCGAATATTATGTGCTTTTTGTTTGTTTGGAAGAGAGCAACACGCAGAGGTGCTGAGAATATGTGGTGCCAGAGATTGAATCAGGTCAGCAAGACAAAGGCCTGAACCCGTGTGCTATATCTCCAGTCCCCAAAATATTATGTTTTAAAAATTTTGTTGTTATTGTTGTAATGATAGATTACCTTCATTGGTTGCCAGAGAACATATTTCTTTCATCTTTATTTTTAAGAAATATTTTCACTGGATATATTATCCTAAGTTGGCAATACTTTTATTTATTACTATTGAGATTTCCAGCACATATATAAATCCTCTCATTTGGGGATGACAGTACTATTTTAAATAGACTGAAAAAACTCTCTGAGAAAATGGAATTTCAGTTGTTTCTTTAGTACAGTTAGTTCTAGAATATCTGGGAGGAGAATATTCTGAAACAGGGAAAAGCAAATTATAAACTCTGAGTTGAAAACATATTTATGTTTAAAAATTTGCCATAAAAAGAGCCTGCACAGTGTATAAACACTGTAAAAGAAAAGTTAGAAAACTATCTCAGATCCAAATTCCATAAGAATTTTCAAGTCCAGATAAAGTATCTGGATTTTAATTGAGTCATAATTGGAAATCTTTGAAACACTTTC
Source organism: Sorex araneus (assembly GCF_027595985.1). Taxonomy (NCBI): domain Eukaryota; kingdom Metazoa; phylum Chordata; class Mammalia; order Eulipotyphla; family Soricidae; genus Sorex; species Sorex araneus. The sequence continues at coordinate 120,888,408 of NC_073303.1, read as the reverse complement.
AGATGTAAAATAACAGGATATTAATTTACTATTTTTAAATTACCTTGTCTATCTTCATAACCGTTCAATTTAATTTTCACAAATTCTGAAGAGATTAATGTAGAAAGCACTGTAATAGTGTTATCTTATTGATGAGGGAACTTAGGTTGACGGTAGTTTAAATATTTCCAAAACTACACAACAATAAGTGATAGAACTTGAGTATGAACTTTTATATCCCTACCTCCAAAATTGTTTGAAGCTAAATTTTGTGTTGTATTTTACTTAAGACTTTCTACAGATACATAATACTAACCATTGCATACAGTATTTGAGTTTTTTTTCTTCCCAAATGGTGATTTTCTTCTCTGCCTCTGCCTCTTTCTCTCACTTTGGGGAGTGAGCACAAAAGCACATCATTTGATGCTCAGGGATTACTCCTGGCTCTGTTGTCTTAGGCATCACTCCTAACAAGGGTATGGAAGACCATATGTGGTACCAGGAATTGAACCTGGATCAGCCATGTGCCTTATCAATGGCATTATCTCTCTGGCCATCCAAGGGTGATTTTAAATTAATGTTTTTAAGAGTGATAGGCTTAAAAACATATATTTTTAATTTTTTTCACCTAGCTATTATAATGTAAAATTTTATAAATATAGATTCCAGTCCTATTATTTTTAGAGTACGCCTACCATAACTTTTTTATTTTATTTTATTTTATTTTATTTTTTAATTTTATTCATGAATCACCATGAGACAAAGTTACAGATTTACAGGTTTTCATGCTTACATTTCAGTCATACAATGATCAAGTGCCCATCCTTCTACCAGTGTGCATTTTCCACCACCAATGGTACCAGCATCCCTCCCACTACCCCCACCCCTTCACCCCACCCTGCCTCTGTGGCAGGGCATTCCCATTTGCTCACTCTCTCTTTTTGGGTGTTGTGGTCTGCCAATAGCTTTTTAATTTGTTAATTGTTATAACATTGCCACCTGTATTTTCATTTAAACAGCCTCTCTACATAGAGAACAATGTGGAAATACCAACTTAATTTTTAAATTTCTCAGAATCCCGATTTCTAAGTTTCCTACTTTTATTACATATCAATTAAGTTTTAAAACAAGAAAAACAATATAGTATGAAGCCATTTATTCAGCACTAAAGCTATAATTAATTAATTATAATCAGTAACAACAAGTCTCACAATGGAGATGTTACTGGTGCCCGCTCAAGCAAATCAATGAACAACGGGATGACAGTGATACGTGACAGTGAAAGTCATAATATTCAACTTACTTGAAATATATCACAAGTAAACAACAGGTATAAAGAAACACAATGATAACCCCAATGGTTAAATTGGTTGCCTTACAGCTGGTGACAAAAGTTTGCTCTCAACTAGAACTAGTAAGGACCAGTCTCTTCCTTCTTCATTCTCAGTGAAGGGAAGCCTTCCATTCATAACTCTAGAAACAGAAATAGAAATATGGATACTATTTTAAATGATTTAATTTAATTTTTTTAAAAAAGGAAGTTAAGAATCAATGACAAACAGATCACAAGATAATCTTTTTCTTTTTTCTTTTTGGGTTACATTCGGCGATGCACAGGGGTTACTCCTGACTCTTTGCTCAGGAATTACTCCTGGCAGTGCTCAAGGGACCATATGGGATGCTAGGAGTTGAATCTGGGTTGGCCGCGTGCAAGGCAAACACCCTCACTCCAGCCCCAAAATAATCTTATATATCTGGAAAAAATATTAAGTTCATAGAGGTTGAAATGCCCAAGCAATAAGAAAAAGAAAACAAAAAATTATTGTTTCTCAGTCTGGACTCAATGTGACAGTTCATTAGTACATATTGCCTTGGGGTGGAAGAGACAGTAGAGAGGGTAAGGCTCTTGCAGTCAATCCAGGTTTAATTCCCATCCTCACATACGGTCCTCCAAGCCTCTCCAGGAGTTATGATACCTGAGCACAGCCAGGAATAACTTCTGAGCACTGCTGAGTGTGGCCCCCAAATCAAATAATAATAACTACAGATTTAAAATAATTGGCTCCTAAGAGCCTTCACAATATTTATAATCCTGTTTGTTTTCATACAGTCTCCAATAAACATATCAAATTAATTGATGCCTTTTTTAAAAAAAGTACATAAATTTTGCTGAATGCTTTGTTTATTTTCTTCTAAAAATATTTCAAAGGGCCAGAAATGTAGAATAGGGGCTTAGGCACTTGCCTTGCATGCAGTTAACTTGGGTTTAATCTTTCATACCTCATATGGGCCCCCAGGAATCTCAGGATTGACAGTGAGCACAGAGATAAGAGCAAGCCCTGGGCACATCTGGGTGTAGCCCAATTACCAAGCCCCCAAATAAATAATTTTTGTTGTTTTTTTTGGTCACACCCAGAGATCCTCAGGGGTTACTCCTGGTTCTGCACTCAGGAATTATTTCTGGTGGTGCTTGGGTACTATATGAGATGCCGGGAATTGAACCTGTGTGAGCCTCATGCAAGGCAAGCACCTACCCACTATACTATCACTCCAGCCCAAATAAAATTTTTTAAATCTCAGAAAAATGTCTCCATGATTTAAAGTGCATCAAGGCATAGATAAAAAGACCAAAAATATAGAAATGTAGACAGTGCATAATCATTGGTTGCTCAAGAAAATCATGGCCTCTGATTTGAGGTGTTTGAAGTAACTCTGAAAATGTTAGGGGCTGGAGCGATAGCACAGCAGGTAGGGCGTTTGCCTTGCACGCAGCCAACCCGGGTTCAAATCCCAGCATCCCATATGGTCCCCTGAGCACCGCCAGGAGTAATTTCTGAGTGCAGAGCCAGGAGTAACCCCTGTGCATCGTCAGGTGTGACCCAAAAAGAAAAAAAAAAGAAAAAAAGAAAAGAAAAAGAAAATATTAGCCAGCCTTACATCTAGCAGTTTATCAGTAACTAACTCATAACAGCATGGGAAAGGCACCCCCAGATTCAAGTGTGAGGAACTCTCACTATATAGTATTCATACTGAAATCTCATGTTTAAAAAAGCATGGAAAAATGAAGTCAGATTCCTCAGAGAATGATGAATTCTCTGTCATTGAAGTGTTTCAGTGTAGTTCTTCAAATTTGTCTTAGAGGTAGTAGTAACTAAGCACCAGGGAAGTAGAAGGAAGAGATTTCTGCCAAGCCTTTTTTTGCTTAAAAGCTGGGATTTTAAAATAATATATCAGAGCGGACCAGCAGGAAAACCCAGGTATGTGAAAACCCATGACCGAGATCTTCAAGCCTGCTTGGGCGTCCTCCCCCCAGACTCCCAATTTTCCAGTAGCTTGGCAGTCACACCCACAAACTACCCCTGGTGCCATGTAATCTCATCAATGAATAAGACCCAGAGATTATAAACTAAAGCTCCTGGAAGAGAATGACATGGAATTTCCTGAACATTATATTCTACCCATATCAAGCAATACAAAACAAATCATCTAGCATTGCCTTTTTGGGAGGTTTGACTGGTGATGGAACTGGTGTCAAACTATAGAATGTAACCAAAGTAGAGAGAAAGTATGGGGGAAATTGTCTGCCACACAGGCAGGGGAAGGGTTGGAATGGGTGGAGGGGGGGAACGTGGAGAGTGGAATACTGGGGATTTTGATGGTGGAAAATGTACACTAGTGAAGGGATGAGTTTTTGATGATTATATGACTGAAGCTCAAACATGAAAGCTTTGTAACTATCTCACGGTGAATCAATTAAAAGGGGGAAAAAGAATAATAATAAAAGAATAAAATAAAATCAAAATTCTGAATTTTTAAAAAAAGTAATGTGGAGTCCATGCCCAATTCAATCAGGTTAATCAAAGGCTGAATAAATAGCAGTGCTCCTACATTATTAAATAAATAAGTAAATAATAAAATAATAGTTCATAGGAATACCACAAGGACTTAAATAGAAAATAACAGTAACAATAAATCTCTCAATGAGAGACGTTACTGGTGCCCACTCGAACAAATTGATGAGCAGCAGGATGACAGTGACAGTGACAGTGACTAGCTATAGAACTGACCCCCAAAAGTGAATGAAGTGTAGAGAATAGCATTCCTGTTTCTTTTTTTTATTCAAAACTAATTTTATACCATCTCTTCATAAATTAAATAATGGCATTAAAAGCAGTTTAATTAGCAGAGTAGACAAGCATATAAAGAAACAACTATCCACACACTAAATAAACAAGCAAACTAATCCAATCTTTTAAGGGATAATTATTAAAATTTAAAATCCTTCCACTTTCACTTATTTCCACATCAAATATTCTATTGCTCTCATTTTGTTTTCACTCATATTCACCTCAAAAAATTTATACAGAAATATTTTCTGTATAATGGGCATAGAAATAAACACATTTGTTTTTTATGGACATAAAAATAAACATATTTGTTTTTTAAGAAAATTTACAATCCATGTAAAATTGAAGAGATGGATTAAAAATAGTATTGGTATATTTACATTATAGAATTTGTTGTCATCAGTAAAAGAGAGCAAAGTGTCTTCCTGTTTTAACTGGTAACCATTTCAAAGTTTAAATTATTCAAAGAATAAATGTGCACATACTCTAACTCTATTATCATTTTTATGACAACCACCAAAGTACTAAAACATGTTGGATTAACACTGCAAAAGTATTCTTAAGAATATAGAAAAGCTGTCACAATGAAAGAAAAGATCAAAGCAGGATATGGAAGGTTATCAAAGATACTTCATAATTGTTTTAAATTATTTTTAAAAAACTTAGAACACTTTGTAACTTTGGGAAACATCCTCACAATATTAAAAGCTTCTCTTTTGTTTTGCCCAATGTCTCCTAGGTCCTGAAACTTGTCAGACCAGGAGCTTTATACATTCTTGAATATAATGACGGTCTCTTGGGCCAAAAATCTTCATTGAAAATAGAGGAAAGGGTGCCAGAGCCATAATACAGCGATAGAGGGTTTGTTTTGCATGTAGCCAACCCTGGTTCGATCCTCAGCATCCTATATGGTCCAGGAATAATTCCTGAGTGCAGATCCGGAAGTAACCCCTAAGCATTGCTGGGTGTGACCCAAAAAGAAGAAAAGTGAAGAAAAGAAAAGAAAAGAAAAGAAAAGAAAAGAAAAGAAAAGAAAAGAAAAGAAAAGAAAAGAAAAGAAAAGAAAGGAAAGAAAAGGAGAGGAAAGAGGAGGAAAGGGAGGGGAGGGGAGGGGAGGGGAGAGGAGGGGAGATAAGAGGAGGGGAGGGGAGAGGAGAGGAGGGGAGAGGAGAGGAAGAAAAAAGTATACAAGAAGACACCTCCAAGAGGGTGACACGTTCTTTACTAGCCCTTAGTTTTGTTTATAACTTTGTTAAATCACCCTCAAACATCAAAATGAAAGAAACAGAAAAACGGGATTCAAGTCTAAATTTATCTCTCTCCCAGAAGAGAGAGACACAGAGTCTCTTGCTCCCCATGCCTGGCTGTCATCACCAGGACCCCTCAGAGGGGATGGGTTGCCTTTCTCTCCCCGCCCCAAGCAGAGCCTTAACAGTTGAAGACCTCCGGAACCCAGCCACAGCCATGCTCAAGCCCACTCTCCACACGTTTTGACGAGCCTCATGCATGAAGGGACTGGCAGAGAAACCCAGGTGTGCGGGACCCGGGGCTGTGATCTCCAAGCCTGCTCAGATTGGGACTGGGCCTTCTCCACCCAGAGCCCCCATTTTCCAGTAGCTTGGCAGCCACACCCACAAACTGCCCCTGGCGCCATGTAATCCCACCAACGGCCAACATCCAGAGACTATAAGACCAAGCTCCAGGAAGCTAATAACTTCTAATAGCCTGTTCTCCCTCTTGGAGAACCTGACAAGCTACCAAGAGTCTATTGATGCACGGGAGAGCCTTGCAAGCTCCCTATGGTGTATTCATATCCCAAATACAGTAAAAGATATATACATACCTCTCAGAGAGCCCGGCAAGCTACCGAGAGTATCCCGCCCGCACAGCAGAACCTGGCAAGCTACCGTGGCATATTCAATATGCCAAAAACAGTAACTATAGGTCTCATTCCCCTGATCCTAAAAGAGCTTCCAATTTTGGGGAAATACAAGTAAGGAGAGGCTGCTAAAATTTCAGGGCAGAGTGTAATAGAGACGTTACTGGTGCCCGCTCAAGTAAATCAATGAACAACGGGATGACATTGATACAGTGTTACAGAAGTCTAAATTTATGAGTCACTCCTATGATCAGTATGGTGTCAAGGATTCTTGCCAAGGATACCTGGGTAAGCTTCTCTTAAGGAGAAAATATCCATGTGGGATTCTGACTGCCTTTCGATTGCTCCCCTAACTTCCTATGCTGCACATCAAAAGCATTTAGGTCACTCATGCCCGCTTCTCTTGGTGACTCATTCACTGGAGATTATATAAATTGTTGGTCATGCAGCAGAACTGTGTAAATGCATGCTTAAAATAAAACTTATTCAGGGAATAAGATTTTTTTTTGTTTTTCCGACTTCATAATTTAACTTAAAAATATGTCATGGGAGGAAAATGAAGCCATGCATGATTTTATAAAAGATTCACTAGAAGATCCCACGTTTTCATTTCTCTGTAATTAATATCTGAAAACATAACGAGGGATAAAATAGAGTGTACTTGAATGTTTGTGCACCTCTATAGAGTAACTGCATGTTGCAATATCTACCTCTCATTCTCATCCAACTGGTATTCAATCTCTCATTTTATGCTTTGCTCTCCGAAGATGGCTTCTCACAGCCAACATTCTCCTGCAAACCAAATTTTTAGCTTAGTTGAACTGTAACACTTTCACAGTGTACTGTCAATAGCTCAAGTCTGAGTTCAACAATATCCATAGAATTAGATGCTTTCATTACCAAGGTTTAGAAGAATGTGATTTGGCTGAATGATTAGATATTATATTTCTGAATTCTTGCTCGGTCTATTTTTAAAGCCTCTTTCCACCTTCTCCACCACAATACAGTCCAGCAAACGTCATCATAGAGCCCTTGACTCAAAGACACTTCCTTAGAATGAGAACAAAGAAGACAGATTAGCATGTGCCATCCAGAAACTCACTACAGACTTGAATGGAGGGAGCCGAGTCCTTGAGGAACGGCTCTGAGCCACAATCAGTTCTAGTACTATTATCTCAGGGCTTTCTTTGCTTTTTGAATTCTCTTTAGTCTTTCTCTGTGCTGTTTCCAATCCATTTCCATAGTTCAATTTTCACCCATTTTTTTTACCTTGTATAACAACAACAATAACAAAAAGCTAGAGACTTAGTGAATTTTCCTCTTCCTCTCTTCCCTCCTTTTAATATGTGGATATGGTGAAATTCCTCTGTGCAGTGCGTTGGCCTTATTTCCAGAGGTGCGCTGTTCCAGTTTTGTTTGTAGTAAAACATATACTTGGCGAGGCTATTTTCCCCAGGGTAACACCATGGCCATCAGTTTCGCAGTGTTACTTGGCTTGGAAACGTCAGTTTGTTTTATGACACCTTGCTTTCCTTTTGCACCTGTGGTGGTGCAGTTCCTAAGGTCCCGGGATTGTGCAATTGGATCCAGATGTCTCACTTATAGGGGTGCCAGGAATCACAGTGTCAGTGTGGTCATCAAAGTGTGGCAGTGTTGAGACAGAACTTGAGACCACACATGAGCAGGATGGGTAATTTACCATGAAGTCACATCAGAGAGTTCCCTAAGTCAGTCTTTGTTTTCCGCTTGCTGTTCTTGGGGCTTACTCCTGGCTTTGTGCTTAGGAAAAATCACCCATGGCGGGCTCCAGGGATCACATGGGGGGTGCTGCAGATGGAACCTGGATTGATTACCTGATCTACTATCACTCCGGCATCACCTCAGTCTTTTCTTAAAAAGCAAAGTCCTTTTTTTTAATAATGACCACTTTAAAATTTTTAATTTATTTTTATTTATTTTTAAATGAATCTCTGTGAGATGCAATTACAGACTTACAAACTTTCGTGATTATGTTTCAGTCATAAAATGATGGAGTACCCATCCTTCCACCAACGCTCATTCTCCGCCACCAATGTTCCCAGTATCCCTCCAGCCACCCCCACCCCACTCCCCCTCCCCTGCCTCTGTGGCAGGCACATTCCCTCTTACTCTCTCTCTCCTTTTTGGGTGTTATGGTTTGCAATACAGGCGCTAAGTGATCATCATGTTTGGTCCATAGTCTACTTTCAGCACTTATTTCCCATGCTGAGCGAGCCCCCAATATCAAATACTATACATGAATCAGAGGGTTACTTTACTCAGTGAAACTGCTTCCTGGAAATCTACAAGCACCATTTCAGAATGAATAGGCACTTATATACAGGCAGCTGCATTGACATTTGTTATCTCACTTAATTCTCCCACCAAGCTTCTAAATTCATTACATCTTTTCCAGCATGATCAAGTTTGAACATCGTCAAGTCACTTACTAAGCTTACAATCCTAGCAGCTACAGAACAAGCAGAACCAAGATGGAAGCTTTGGATTGTTATATCACTTATTTTGTCTTTGTTTTACCATTTTTTGCACTCCTGTCTCAGTGGTTGCTTTCAAGCCGTTGATTTTCCCTTTCTCCCGGCTCCTCCTTTGTTGATTCTTTCACCATGCACCTCATATTCTGGGAAAAAGACAAAATTCCAAACAGAACAAAGTGTGTGGTTTTATGTTAACCTTAACTCTCCTTCAACCGAATTTTTTCCATCCATTAAATGATTTGCCATTGATAGAGGTAGCCCGTAAATTAACAAAATTTATGCTTAGCCATAAGCATGGCAACAAACAGTGGCACAAGGCCTGTCAGCCTGAAATCAAGGAGAGTTTATCAATAAGTCTCAGGGAGGATAAAATGTGTGGTATTTTCTCCTGGGAGTCTATGTGGGGAGTGAGAATGAATTTATCGTAGACAGGACAGACACCACTTCTACAAAGAGATCATGGGATTAGTTAAACACAAGTGGATCCATTGTAGTGGGTCCATTTGAAATATTTCAAAATAATTTTTAGATGTATCCTCTAATAAAAATGATAAAGTATGTTGTCTTTGACAGAAGAAGAGCTTTTGGGGGGAATAGAAATGTTTTCTCATTTATTTAAGTCTTGAGGGCTATAGAGTGGAGAGGAGGAAGAAATATAAATGGAAAAATCTTTGATCAGAATGGAAAGGATCCTATCAGCCTCTCTGTGGGAAACCCTGTAAAGGCTGGAGAGGAAGGTGTGCCAAAAAGAAAGCACAGCAATTGCAGTTGGTTTAGAAATATAACAAGCACTTCTTTCTTATAGTTCAGGGGACTAGGGCCACTCCCAGCAATGCTTTTGGCTTCATGTAGCTGGGGATCGAATAGAGGGCCTCAAATATGCAAGGTGCACGTACAATGTCTTCGCTTACCCTCTAGCCTCAAACACATCTTTTATACCTAGTCATATGATGCAGGAAGACTGTAACACCAAGCTGCCTCAGTAGCATTTCTGGTCACTGTTGGGTGTTTGGGTGCTTTAATACAAACTGGCAGAGTTAGATGTTATTCCTTTAAAGGAGAGTAGGGAAAAAAAAAACAACTAGACCAGATAAGTAACAAAATGATTTATTGATCATTTTGTTCAGTACTGATAGACTCATCAGATTTATTTATCCACAATTTCCATCCCCACCTCTCCAATAGTTTTTTGAGGGCAGGATCCTTAGTTGAAACTTCATTCTTTTGTTCTTTGGTTATGAAACAAGGATGACATTGGAATTAGTGGTGACAGTTATGCAGAGTAAATTACCTGAAAATCTTTATTTACCTTTGTGGTGCTGTTTTGGGGCCACCCCTATCAGTTCAGTTATGGGGTCCACTTGGAGCCGACCCTGTTGGACTGCTGGGTTTTGTAGGGCCTCTAATGGTTAGTGGGCTGGAGCAATAACACACCGGGTACGGCATTTGCCAACCCGGGTTCAATTCCTCCATCCCTCTCGGAGAGCCTGGCAAGCTACCGAGAGTATCCTGCCTGCATGGCAGAGTCTGGCAAGCTACCCATGGTGTATCGATATGCTAAAAACAGTAACAAGTCTCACAATGGAGATGTTACTGGTGCCCACTTGAGCAAATCGATGAACAATGGAAGGACAGTGTTACAGTGCTTTCCATCCCTGGAAAATCTGCTGGTACTTGGTCCAGCAGTGTCTAGGAACCCTTACCTCAGTAGGGTGCTGGACAGTCTGGAATGTAACATTGATTCATGTAAATGTAAAAGTGATTCAGCAGAGTCTATGAACAATTCAGTGGAAGAGCTTCCCTATCACTTTATATCAAGAGTTTTCTGCCATTTTGTTCTAGGGCAATGAGATTGAAAACAAGGCAAGGGGATTAAGGAGGGTGGAATTAAAACTATAATTAGAATCTCAAATTTATCATCAGCCTAATTGAAATGTGATGATCAATTAGTTGCACTGTTTACCTGTTTTTAGATGCCTTGAATTATCAGATATAAAGTCATTTTATGTTCTCAATTGTGTTATTTATGTGATAAATTGAATGATTAGACTATTCAAATAGCACACAGCATGCACTTGGACTTTTTATCAGATATTGTAAGTAAAAGATCCATTTCTTGTCTCTAAGACTTATTTATAGCTAGTCACAACTGGGTTATTTACTTTGTCTCCGAAAGGGAATGAATAATGGCACATAACTCACAAGGGTTAGGGAAAGTAACTGAGATCACTATACTGTAATATGTAATGTCCCATTAAATCTAAATCCCTGTTGTCATTGACCATATAATAAAATGAGGAGATTTTCTAAATAAGCAAATCAAGATTAGTGAGTAATTTAACATGGTTTATGTGAAAACTTTGATCGTGAATTCCATAAAGTCTCTAATTTTTCACATATATCTGCATTATCCTACTTCATCAGCAGGCATGCCCTTCCACACCTGAAGACTATTTCACACTAACTTATTGTTCATATCATACTTTAATCCGTCTGCTATTATTTGTGGCATAGATTACTACATGCATTGAGTACCTAAAATAAACATATCAAGTTTCCAGTAATAGTACCTCGGCTAAACTGTTTTTTTATAACAACATCTCCAGTAGATTTTAGCATATAGCTGTCATGTCTATGGTACAAATAGTATCTATAAATGAACCTTTCAGAGCCATGATTGTGCTTCACTGATTACAGCAACCTTTTCTATTTTTGGCAAGGAAGATTCATGCTTCACAGCAAAGGAATCAGGACCAGACACAGGGACAGGAGGTACAAACTGAATACCCTAAGGGAAGGTCTACTTTTTGCAATGGAACTTTCCCCATGGAACCTGATTTCCCAGAACTATTTCTGCCTGGTGTTTTAGAATAGTAAGGAGGATTCAGCTTCAAAGGATTAAAATATTCTATTTAACCTTTGTTCCCTAGGGTCCATCAGCAGCAGCTTTTCCAAATTGTGATCCAATCTGAATTCCTTTTTAGAGCTCCTAAAGGAAGGGGGAAATAGTAGAAGGTTCTGTTTTCAAACAGAGACCTAACTTTCTAATTCTGCTCAAAGATTCACAACAACTATTAGCAGTTTCCAGGCTCAGTGAAATCCAGCAATAAAGAAAATCGTTTCACTTTATTCTGCCTTGCATCTTTTCTGCACCTTTGAGGACAGAATACTTTTATTGCTTAACCTGGGCTCTGACAGCATTTGGAGAATCTCTGTTATTACTGAAATATCACGCTTGAAACATTAAAAGAAGAAGAATGATCTGGGATGTAAGGATGGCAGAATGCAGTGTGCAGAATTTGATAGCAAAGCTAGGGAGCAAGAGCCAACATAATTCAGATGGAAGATGTTTCAATATTTAGAATTTTTCTAATCAAACTCTCTTCCCCCAGATTAAAAAAAAATACATCAAGGGGAAATTCACATGTGCCCATATGTGCTTATGCAATCTAGAGGAAAAATTTCAGTCAAAATAGTCTCTAATTTTCTAGCAGTCAAACCTGTGCCAATTTTCTATGGAGCCTTTCAGATACATGACAAGTTGAGTCCACTCCAGGTGCTATAATTTGCTGACATTTCACTGATTTATGGAACCTAGCTGGAGAATAACAATATTTCTATCACTTTACCTCTTTTTAACACAATGAGTAGTTTAATATATATGCATTGTTGTTATGTACGCTAGTCCCTGTCTGCCTACCAATCTAGCTATTTTTTTCTCCTCACCCCTGGAGCACCTTGACCCTCCCATTTAATTTGGGCTCTATTCCTTACACAGCGAGATTAGAGAAGATTCTTTCCAATGTTCAGAGCACTCTTGTGGAATAAATTGTGCTGGTGATTCTTACCCAACCAAAAGAATGTCCAACTGTTCCAAGTAGGAAAGTATCTTATTTCTTAAAACTTTACAATGAACCTACACTATTGGTCACAAGTCTTTGCTTTGGTTTTCGAACACACCTGGTAGAGCTCAGGGCTTACTTCTGACTCAGGGATCACTCCTAGTGGGATTTGGGAGCTATGTTGGGAGCTATGACCCAGGGGTTGAATCTGGGTCAGTCATGTGCTATTCAAGTGTCCTATCTGTATTACCCACTGTGCTATAAGTTCAGCCCCAAGTATCAAGTCTTGATGCTGGATGTTCACATTTCTGTTGACCACAAAGCCATTCCTGTCATGAGTCACATGCAAGACGCTGTCTAAGCATACATGGAGACTGGTTCACAGCCACTGCTCTAGAAGTTTGGATTCTAGAACTAAAGGTAATGTTATTGTGGTCCAGCCACAAGGCTACTTTATTTTGAGCACTCTGAAATTCTGAGCTTGGTGTTCTTAAATTCCAACACAAAGGAAATTAGTCTTAGACTCTTCTTTCACAGAGGAGAAAGATGGGGTATCTGTGAAGGTAGAATGTTCAAAGGCAGGAGGCAGGTAGTTCTCTATTTCTCTCCTTCTCCATTTTTTGCTAGCCTGAAAATCTGTGTTCCTGACAACAACCAGGAATCCAGGCCATAGGCACAAAGTGGAATAGAAAAAGTAGTGGACGAATATGATAATTCAAGTCTCTTAAATAGCCTCCTAATAATGCCCAGAAAACTGGAGAGCAAGAGTACCAGAATTTTGTCTTAAATTATCTTGGATTTCTGTTATAATTTTCTCTTTTTCCTGGGACTCATAGCAGAGAGTAATTTACCTATGATAGTGATCTTTGTAAAAAGTTAATATTAATTAATTCCTCACAATATTAGCTCTATGAGAAGTCCTTTCAAAGATATAATCCCTGTGCTAGAGATATCCTCTAAGACCCCTCCTTTCTAACAAAAATAATCAAAAAATGCTATTAGGTAAAGTTGTCTACCTTTTTTTAGTCAAATGTTTGGGTCAGAATTATTAATGAGCTACAATTCAAAACTGTTATAGTTCACCAGTAATTTAATTCTTTGTTTCATAGTCATTAAGCTATACAATGTATCTAAAATTTCCTGTTGTTATGGGCTTTACTGTCTGGAGCTCTCGGTAGCTTGGGAGGAACCTCAACTGAAGATTTTTGGCTATGCTCCTTTGACAAAGGACTTTTGTGTGCAAGTTGATGTGTTCATTGACAGTTTTCGTGAAGTTAGGATAGGGTGGGTTAGTTGAGCATTAACATATAGTAACTAAGATGATCAGGGAGTTCTTCGGAGGAATGAATTCTATCAATTGTGGCCAAAGGACAATGCATGGAATGGTAAAAAAAAATAACTGCGGCTGCGTTAGCGGCCTGTGCTCTGGAAAGAGGCCACGCCCACTTTTTAAGGCCACACCCCCTAAGATGAGGACACGCCCCTAAGCAGCGGAGTGGGGATTGGTCAGGATCCGAAGGCTGCGGCGGAAAGGTGCCAGGGGGGGCTTCAGGAGAAGCCCCGAGCCGAGGCGGGCAGGGGGCGGGGAGGGGGCTTCTCCCAATGTATCTAAAATTTCCAATTGAATTAGAATTAATTCTCTTTCAGAGAATTTTGTGACAAAATTCTAGTCCTTCAAACTTGCAAATTTATGTATCACAGAAATAAGAGATTTTAAAAAATATTAAGGTTTTTGAGTAGTTCCATAGACTATAAAAAAGAAGAATAAAAGGGATCTGCAGAGAATAGAGCTGGTCATCAGCTTACCACTAGTTTTTCTTTTCCTCCTTACTGAATATCATATTATATTAAGGGTAACACCTTAGTTCCTTCCTGTGAACATGTTCTATTGAAAGTGCTACCAAAAAAAGGATAATGTTCCAGAAAATCCAAAGTTTATGTGAAAACTTTAACCTACTTTGAATTTTAGCTTGTTTGAGAGCAATAACTTCATTATTTGTTCTAGTTATGACTTTTTCTTGGATTCAACTGTTATTGCTTGCACTTAATTGGTTAACTAGAATTCTCCTATCATTCCTTTTCTTATAACACAGGGATTTCTATTACTCTGTAGGGATAAATAAGTATCCATTACTAACCCCCAAACTATTAATCATGAAGTCAAAGAGTCGGATGATACTCATGCTTCTGGCTTTTTGCTTACTATTTACTTCCAAAATCCTTATGTCATATCGCCAAGCAAAATGCTTTCATATTCATCTTCTCTAAGATTTCTTTCTTATAAGATTTTCCTATATGCCACTTACTGCCAGATTCCTAGAGATAAATGAAAAGTTTCATCCTTCTTCTATATCCTTTTCATCACCTGATTTGTTTCTTGTGGTTTTAGTGGTCTTAGAATTCTCACCATGCATCCTTTGGTCTACTGTTGCCTAAACAAAATTATCAAGCTACTTTAATATAAACAATAGCTAATGGGAATTATTGCATTGTTTGAGATTAAAGATACTACATAGGGTAACTAACTTGAAGAAAGTAAAAGACGATAGAAGTAGTTTATTCTTTATTATACTCATTTACCATATTTTCGGGCTGGAGCAATAGCACAGCGGTTGGGCATTCGCCTTTCATGAGGCCAACCTGAGTTCGATTCCTCCAGCTCTCTTGGAGAGCCTGGCAAGCAACTGAAAGTATCTTGCCCACATGTCAGAGCCTGGCAAGCCACCCGTGTGTATTGGATATGCCAAAAACAGTTAACAATAAGTCTCATAATGAGAGACGTTGCTGGTGCCCTCTTGAACAAATCGATGAGCAACGGGATAACAGTGACAGTGACCATATTTGCATTAAAACCTCATATTTGCCAGTAAATATGGTTAGATTCTTCACGGGCAAGCTCTGTGATTTCTTGCAGTTTATGGTGTAGCTTAAATGTGTTGCACAACTCAATGAAGTGGATCAACTTGAATGAGTCACTTAATTGTCTAAGCCCTTATTTTTTAATTGCTTAAATATGATAAGTAAATTATATTTTCTTCAGCATAATATTCTAAAAATTAACTCTTACTACAGTAAATTACCTTAATTTTAGGTCCTTTTACAAATATCTTGCCAATTAGCCAAAACAGGTTTGGTTCTTATAAACAATCATTTCTTCCTCAAGTCTATGCAAAAGGGAAGAACATTCTCTCAATTTCACCTCAAAATGCATCTATATGGAAACATAAATATGTTAAATAGAACACTAAGAGCCTATGACATACATAGTCTCACTCTGTATGTCATGGAGTTAAGAATCAAAGGGCTGTTGATTCCATGTTACTCTGTTTTTTCTTCCTCTTTTTCCTGCTGAGAATCACAGTTCATAAGCAGGTCTGTTTCTTCCACTCGTCTTTCAGATTACAGATTGCCATTTCCAACTGTATCTATAGGCTTCCACAACACTGGGGCCTTCAGAGATACACTTTTTAGAGTTATTTTCACATAATTGCTTGTAAATATCTGTCCTTGGTTCACAAAAGCTAAACCTTTTCCCTAGTAAATATCCTGTTAATGTTACAAATAGAAATCTAATATTCAGTAACTATCATTCAGTAACTAACCATACAGAATCTATGGGTGCTCTCCGAATAATGGAAGAGCAAATTAAAGCCAATGCCAATGGCAGAGTTTGAAAGCACTGAAAGGGGAGAAGTTTTAAATAGATGACAAATTCACAGAGCCCTGAGATAAATAACCCTCCCAGGGAGACCCTGTTTTTACAAAATAAAACAAACAGAGATTAGTGTTTTCCTAATCTCCACCAGATCCTGGCAAATCAGTAATGGAATGATAAATGGGAACAAAGGAGGATATTGGCTGATAATGAGTCAGTAGTAAAATAACTATGGAGACTAGCACAGTCCATAGACTGCAGCAGATAGCCAATGAATATCAGGTCTATGGATTCAATGTCTTAGAGGAGTTGCATGTGTCATGGAGACATCAACTTAGCTTTTTTTAAATTTTGATGGTGGGTTCAAGATATGAAAGAGGCACCTGTATTTGAAATAGGAAGTGGGAGATCTAAGCTAGAGAGAGCTCTTCAGAAGTCAGAAGCTCAGAGTCATGGACGATATTCTACCTCTTACCTCTAAAAAACTAGGGATTTGGCTATAAGCTAGTGAGCTTAGAAAGGAACATAAGACACAAGATTCTAAAGAGACTGGCAGTGTTATTCAGAAATAAAGCAACAGTTAGGTGGAGAGAGATGAATGCTTAGTATTCTAGATAATAAAAGGATAATCAAGCAGATAATAGGATTCAAAATGTGACAATGATGACAAACCTAAAAAGCAACAACAAAAACTTTCTCCAGGCATCCATTAGAAGCACAACCTTCACAAAGACACCATTCTAAGATTTTCAAAGCTTGAAGCAATAACAAAGAAAGAAAAACCATAATTTAATTTTCTAAGAGTTCTTGCACAACTTCTTTTATAATTCAGTCTGGCCTCTTAAATAAAAAACCTAATATTAATGATTTTCGTTATTATCCATGGGGCTGGAACAATAGCTGAGCGGGTAGGGCGTTTGCCTTAAGTGAAGACGACCTGGGTTTGATTCCTCCGCCCCTCTCAGAGAGCCCCGCAAGCTACCGAGAGTATCTCGCCGCCACGGCAGAGCCTGGCAAGCTACCCATGTTGTATTCAATATGACAAAAACAGTAACAACAAGTCTCACAATGGAGATGTTACTGGTGCCCGCTCAAGCAAACCGATGAGCAATGAGATGACATTGATACAGTGATACAGCTATTATCCATGCAGTGAATGACTGAACAGCAGTATCTGAAAAGTTTTATGGGTCAGGAAACATGTATCTCTCATCCAATTTCAATGAATACATAGGACAAGCCTAGAGCAGGAAACATAAGAGCACACAAATAGGGTTCAAGGAATGAATGAGTAAATGACTCCATTTCTTCCTGATTTTAGAGAGAAATGTATGTGGTTATTTACTAAGCTTATGTACCCATGTATTGGTATTTAAAGATCTCAGGATTGTATTGATTTATTGTTATAATTTGAATTTGGGTCTATCCTACAGAATATGTTTTCAAAGATTAAATGATGCCAATGAGTCAGCATTTTCGATATATTCTGATCTTAAAAAATATTTTTAATGATCAAGCCAAATAAAAGTAGCAGGTGACATAAAGGCTAATTATTTCTATGCCTACATGAAGCATTCTATTCACGGTTAAATTTCATTTGATAGTATTCTTTATTTCTTTTCCCCATTTTTCTTCTTTATTATTTTTGTTATAGCAATGCATTACTTTCATGTTGAAAATACTAACCTATGGTTATAGTAAAACACACACATAAGAACCACTTGAAATATACTTTTGTTCTTCCTCACTGGGAGTCATTTTCACTGATAATTTAAAAGTAGTTTAAATGCTGCCTAACTCCAATTGACAGAGACAAACTATTATGTCTCCTTACAGCCTGTTTCTAGAATTTCCTCCTCATAGTGGAGGTCGGGGAAAACTACAAGTTGGGGGATTTGGTATTTTGTTTTGTTTTTCAGTTTTGTTTACATTTTTGGCTTCTATTAATAGTTTATTTTTTGATACAAGGGTCCTTTAAGGTTGGATCCCCTTTCCTTTTCTATGCTCTACCTATAGTAGTGGGCTGGAGCCATAGCACAGCAGGTACGGCGTTTGCCTTGCACGCGGCCGACCCGGGTTCAATTCCTCCGTCCCTCTTGAAGAGCCCGGCAAGCTACCTAGAGTATCCCGCCTGCACAGCAGAACCTGGCAAGCTACCCACGGCAGATATGATATGTCAAAAACAGTAACAACAAGTCTCACAATGGAGACATTACTGGTGCCCACTTGAGCAAATCGATGAACAATGGGACGACAGTAGTACTATTTCCATTTTTTAGCGATTTCAGTGTATTTTTCATATGAGTCAAAGCCAAAATAGTTTTCTGCTTTGCTTTCTCTACCTAACTGATTCTCCTCTACTCCCTATATGTCTTGTTTTCAAGCATTAATTTCCACTCCTATTTAGGATACATAAACAATAACTTCAAATCCCTTGTCATTTTCCCCCTCTGAGAGGTGAACCTAATTCCCTTGCTGTTGAAATCTGTCTGACCTAGTAGCAGCTTAAAAACCATATTATGAGCTTTAAGCCTGTCGTTTAGACTCTAGAGCGTAGCAAAATTTGCTTCTCTCTTTTTGAAATGCTGGTATCTAGTTGCCATATTACTGTAAGTTTAGAACATGGGAGATCATTAGAAGTACTCCAGTTCAGAGCTCCAAATGAACGCCCAACGCAGAATCAGCACAGCCTTCCAACTATTTGAGTAAATTTTCTTGGACATTTTGTTCATTAGACTTCTCACTTGCTGCTTTCCTGCTTCATTTATATAGAGAGAAGAACCAAGTGACTGAGCCCAGATAACTTAGGGAATCATGAGAAATATTAAAATGGCTATTTTAAGCCACTTGTGTTGAGGTGTTATTTTGCAAAAATATATTGAAAATACTATCTCTGGTAGGAAAAAAAATCCTTCATCTTTCTCCTCTTGTTTCAAGTCCTAGTTTTTAAAATTGTCATTTTGTGTTTTTTTTCTAGTCCCAAATATTGATTCCCTTCAACTTTATCAAGCTGAGAAATCCAAGGAGAGGACTAATTTTGATATTTACTGTTCAAGATGCTATTTTCTAAGTAATTTAATTTTTGAAAAGTATTTATTTATTGTAGAGGTACTGATGTGACCCTCACCAGGCAATACTCTGGGTTTTCTTTCTAGCTCTGTGGTCAGAAGTGATCCCTGATAGTGTTTGCAGGACTATATGTGGTATCAGGAATCCACCTGAGGACAGCTCTATGCAAGGCAAGCACCTTATCTTTAATACTATTTCTCTGACCCTTATGTAAAAAATAAATAAATAAATAAATAAATAAATAAATAAATAAATAATAAATAAAGCACTAATGTCTCCATTGTGAGACTTGTTACTGTTTTTGGCATATTGAATATGCCATGGGTAGCTTGTAGATTGCCAGGCTCTGCCGTGTGGGCGGGATACTTTCGGTAGCGTGCCAGGCTCTTCGAGAGGGATACAGGAACAAAGGAATTGAACCCAGGTCAGCTGCGTGCAAGGCAAACTCCCTACCCGATGTGCTATCACTCCAGTTCCCTCCAAAAAAATTAAAGCAAATTAGTTTAACACATAACAAAAGTAGCCCATTTCTGAAACTGTGAAGAATAGACTCATGCTTACAGAGTAATGGTAGAGTTCTATTGTTAATGATCATAGTTATGTATTCCCCAAGGGTATTATACTTAGAAGTTATATAAATTATATATTAAGGAATTATACTTAGAAGTTTAGCTTTTTCCTAAAGTGATGGAAATCATCGCTAAATGAACATGGCTCAGTGATGTCAACTCACATTAGGATCCAATGAGGAGCTTTAATAGATTCTATCTTTTATTAGTATATAAAACTCCTTCAACTACCGTGCCCCCATAGTCCTTACTGTTTTTTCCCCCTCTACTGTAACTCTATTCACCACCTACCCCACAGATTTAATATTTTCTCCTGCAGAACTTACAAAACAAACTACCTAGCTTCTATATTCTGTTCTATATAGTATTCTATATTCTGTTCTATTTTTTCCTCTAGTACAAATTGTACTCCATGTACCAACAGAATATCCAGCAGGCAGGCATAGTAGGCTGACAACTCATACATTTATTTTGTTTTTTTGGTCACCCCAGTGGTGCTCGGAACTTACTCCTGGATTTGCACTTAAGGATTACTCCTGGCAGGGCTCTGAGGACCATTAGTGGTGCTGGGACCAAACCCTAGTAGGACCGTGCAAGGCAAGCGCCCTACCTGCTGCATTATCACTCCAGCCCCAAACCCTAACTAAAAGTGTTTCCTTTCCAGAGTGATAATTTCCAACACAAACATCATTGTACCTGTACTGTAAACCATAATGCCCCAAAGCAGAGGCGTGGGGGAGGCAGAGGGGGGGTGGGGGCAGAGATAGAGACAAAGAGATAGAGACATAAAGACAGAGACAGAGATGGGGAGAGAGAAAGAGAGACAGAGGGAGAAAGAGAGAGAGAAAGAGAGAGAGGAAAAGTACCTGCTATAGAGACTGGCTTCAAAGAGGCAGCTGGAGGGAAACTGGGAAGTGAAGATGCTAATGGTGGGAAATTTAGACTGGTATTGGGGCATTATCTGACTGAAACCCAATCGTGAACACCTTTGTAACTGTGTATCTCACAGTGATTCAGTTAAAACACACACACACACACACACAAACACACAAAGAAAAGTGGTTGGTTTTCCATTGCATGAAGACTATCTCGTTACCCCACTAAGTATGAGCTTCTTTACTTGAATTCCCTTATCTCTGTGTTTGCATTTTTTGAGGCTTATCAATATTTACTATGTCTGGAAGGAGCTTATTAATATGACTCACTTCCCTTCTAATATCTAGCTTTCTAAAGGCTCCATGCCCTTGAAAATCTCATAATAAACACACTTCTTAATTTTTATTATTAGCTATTTTTATTTGTATTATGATTCTCACTTAGCATATCTGTAAAAACACTCCACAGAAGCAATAATTAGAGAACAATCCTCAAATCATTTCCATTAAGAAATAAGAGTATAGAAACTTTTTATATTAGGATATATCTAAGGAAAATTACTTTTTTATCATAAAATTATGAAATATTTGACTAAATGAGAAAGTGGATTGATTCTTTGAAAGCACATTATGTGATTTAAAGGGTATACTCTTTCTGAGTTCATTTTTGTATATTGAATTCTCTTCTTCTAAGATATTTTTCAACTTTAATTGATGAATCATTATTTTCTATATTTTGTCTCCCTAATTTATGTCACTTTAAATTTTTACAAAAGCTATCAGTTATTACTGATCAGACCTATCATCTGGTATAAACAACATTGTTTTATCATGCCATTTTATCTTTTACATCATTTACTTTGTTTGGCCTGACCCCAACTTTTTCCATTATCCATTTACCAAAAAAAAACCAAAGAAGCTTTTTATTAATTAAAAATATACCCTTTAAACATGTGGTCAACAGAGTATAAGGAGGAGAAGGAAAGAAGTAGAGTAAAGAAGAAGGGAAGAGGAGATAGGTGAGAAGCAATGTAGGTAGGGATCAAGGGGACCCAGATACCTTGGTGGAATTAAGGAACTATAGTGCTCAATATCCAAATAACAGAGTCAAAAGCACTGAAATCATGAAACTCACATTTTAATACCCAAATTTAAAAGGTGCCTGTCAAGATGATATGCTAGGGCTGTGGTGGGGAAAGCAGGAGAGGGGACCTTGGAACACTGGCAGAGGGAAATTGACATTGGTGGTGGGATTGGTGATGGAACATTACATGTCAAAAACCCAACTAGGAATAACTTTGCATGATTTAATAAAATAAAAATTTAAAAAGTAAACACAATAAATAAATCACGATCACGAAATCACGAAAATCCCGTTAATCACTGATTTCTCGGGCAGGCTCAGTAACCTCTCATTTCGTCCTTTCCCTGAGATCTTAGAAGTCTCTCTCAACTCAGCCTTCCCAACAATGTCATGTCGCACACACTGGGGGCTCTTTCAGGGTCAGGGGAATGAGATCCAGCTTGTTACTGGATTTAGCATATGAATATACCATGGGAAGCTTGCAAGGCTGTCCTATGTGGGCAGGAAACTCTCAGAAGATTGCCAGTTTCTCCCAGAGGGAGAAGTAGGCTACAGGATATCACTTCTGAGAGCTTGCTTTTAAGTCTCTCTCTGGATGTTGGCCGTTGATGGGATTACACACACCTGGGTTCCTCTGCTGGTACCTTCATGCATGGGTCCTGTCCGAACTTGTGGAGAGGTGCTTCAAGCATGGCTGTGGCTAGGTTCCAGTGGTCTTCGGCTGCCGGGAGCTTTGCTCAGAGAGTCTCTTGCCCGCATGCCTGGCTATCTTCCCCGGGGCCCTCGGAGGGGATGGGCTCCAGCTTCCCTCCCCACCCCGAGCAGAGCTCCTGGCAGCCGAAGACCACTGGAATAAATAAATATTCCATCAAATTTATTTTAAAAAAGAAAGATACCTGTCTTTAATTTTTCTCTTATCTCATAATTTTTATCAACAGAGAAAAGAAAGAAGTAAAATATTAAGTGGACATTATCATGCACTTAATTTGATAGTCAAAGGAACTTGCAATAAGTTTGGTCATATAAGCAAATCAAATATTTTATATTTTGATTATATGTGAGATGGGTCCAGAAAGAGGCAAAGATGAAGATACTAATTTTAATTGA
The DNA here is from genome assembly GCF_027595985.1 of Sorex araneus. Lineage (NCBI taxonomy): Eukaryota > Metazoa > Chordata > Mammalia > Eulipotyphla > Soricidae > Sorex > Sorex araneus. The sequence continues at coordinate 120,865,709 of NC_073303.1, read as the reverse complement.
ACCTGGAAAACTAATGAGATATATTTACCTGGCCTGGGAGATATTATGATTATGAAGGTATTTTCCCAGGGTGAGACTTATTTGTTGCACTTCAGATGTGCCAACCACTGTGATTTCCCCAAAGGTGGGAAACTTGACTGCATAATTTGTGGTTGTGAGGGCTACAGTCATGCTCTCTCCCCTGTAAGGAAAAGAGAGAAAGAAAGAAAGAAAGAAAGAAAGAAAGAAAGAAAGAAAGAAAGAAAGAAAGAAAGAAAGAAAGAAAGAAAGAAAGAAAGAAAGAAAGAAAGAAAGAAAGAAAGGAAGGAAGGAAGAAAGAAGACCTAATAAGACAATTTTTGGGTAGCTTATGCTTTATTTATAGGGTTGTAGTGATAGCACAGTGAGTAGGGCGTTTACCTTGCACACGGCCGACCTGGGTTCGATTCCTTCATCCCTCCCGGAGAGCCCGGCAAGCTATGGAGAGTATCCCTCCACACAGCAGAGCCTGGAAAGCAACCCGTGGTGTATTTGATATGCCAAAAACAGTAACAACAGTCTCACAATGAGATGTTACTGGTGCCCACTCGAGAAAATCGATAAACAACGGACGACAGTGCTATAGTGCTATATACTTAGGTGATTTTTTTCTTTTATTTTAGGCTCCATGGTTTAGATACCTGCTAATGCAGAGTTTCATACACGAAACATTAGAACAACACAACAGTCACCAGGGTGTTCTATTCCATTCATCACTGTCCTAGTATACACACCCTCCACCCACACCACCACCCCCCTTTCCCAGAGTAAGCTTTCTGCTGAACACCAGTTGTTAGTTTCTGTGGCCTGTGGACATTAGTTATCCCCAACTATGATTTTTTAAATATCCTGCCTATGAGAGATCATTCTGTATCTGTCCCTCTCCTGACTAACTCCACTTGGCATGATACTTTCCAGATCCATCCCCATAGACGCTAATTGTGTGGTTTAATATTTTTAAGTCAAATAATGTATCATTGTTTTTACATACCCACAGTTTCTTCATCTAGTCTTCTGTTCTTGGACACTGAGTTGTTTCTGGATTTTGACCAACATGAATATTGGTGCATTGAACATAAGGTATTTGTAAGCATCTAATCTCTCTTGAAAGAGCCTGGCAAGCACCCTGTGGGGTATTAGATATGCCAAATACAGTAACAATATCATGTCTCATTCCCCTGACCCTGAAAAAGCCTCCAATTGTTGGGAAAAATGAGTAAGGAGAGGCTGCTAAAATCTCATGGCTGGAATGAATAGAGATGTTACTGGTGTCCGCTTGATTAAATCAATAAACAACAAGATGACAGTGATACAGTGAATCTCTCTTGAGCCAATCACTAACTCTTTAGTCATAGGTTAACCATTCCTAGGTAAATCACATGTCTTTTCTGAATAGAGTGTTTAGATTCTGGGGTAGATGCTCGGAAGAGAAATTGCTGGATCATATGAAAGCTCAAACCCTGGCTTTTTGAAAAGTATTCTTATTGTTCTAATTCAGAATAGTTTTAATGATTTGATAATAG